>NC_064811.1:64383655-64683655 GCF_023721935.1 Panthera uncia | reverse complement strand
TCCAGTCTTGCCTCTTCTTCTGTGCCACACTTTAACTTCAGACTATATTGAACATTTTTCATTCCCCAAAATGACAGACTCTCTTTCTAGACTCTCTTTTGTTTCTGGGTCTATGTACAAATATTCCCTCTGCCTAAAACCACATATCCATTTCTCCTCATCTTCTTTACTTTTTTTCTGGAAGGTTATCCTGTCCTTAGGCTAGGCTTGATCATTCTTCTATGGACTTGTCTCCATTTAATACACACCATATTTTATTGTGTTTATTCACTTGAGTTCTTCTCATGCTATACTATGGGGGTCTGGATAGTTCTCACAAACATTATTTGACAACTGAGACTCTTATAACATTTTTTAATAATTTGATACTTTACAAAAAAAAGTAAATATATTCTGGAATAGCTGGATGACTGTGCATTTTATCATCTGTATTTTTAATATTTTATTGTAAAATATACATAACATAAAATTTGCTACCTTAACAATTTTAAGTGTGCAGTTCAATGGTATTATGTATATTTATATTGTTGTAAGCCTTCACTGCCCTCCATCTCCAGAACTTTTAATCTTGCAGAACTGAAACTTTACATGCATTAAACAATAACTTCCCATTTTCTCCTTCTTCAGCCTCTGATAACTATTATTCTACTTTCTGTCTCTATGATTTTCATTACTCTAGGTATCTCGTATAAGAGGAATGGTACAACATTTGTATTTTTGTGGTTTATTTCACATACTGCTTTCAATGTTACCCATGTTGTAGCATATGTCAGAATCTCCTTCCTTTTTAAGAATAATAATATTCTGTTATAAGTATCAACCACATTTTGCTTATCCACTCATCCATTGATGGACACTTCCGTTGCTTCCATGTTTTAGCTACTGTGAAAAATGCTGCTATGGACATGGGTATACAAGTATCTACTTGAGATCCTGCTTTTAATTCTTTGGGGTATATATTCAGAGGTAGAATTGTTAGATCATATTGTAATTCTATTTTTAATTTTTTCAAGAACTGTCACTTTATGGTCTACAACGGCTGTACCATTTCAATTCCCATTGACAGTGCACAAGGATTCCAATTTCTCTACACCTGTTAACATGTTATTTTCTGGTTTTGTTCATTTGTTTTTTTGATAGTAGCTATTCTAATGGGTGTGAGGTTGTATCTCATTGTATTTTTTTTACATTTATTTATTTATTTATTTATTTATTTATTTATTGAGAGAGAGAGAGAGAGAGAGAGAGAGACAAAGCACATGAGCAGGGGAGGGGCAGGGAGAAATAGGGAGAGAAAGAATCCCAAGCAGGGCTTGGAGTAGGGCTTGATCTCACAAACTGTGAGATCATGACCTGAGTCTAAATCAAGAGCCAGATGCTCAACCAACTGAGCCACCCAGGCACCCTTATCTCATTGCAGTTTTGATTTGTATTTCCCTAATGATTAGTGATGTTGAACACTGTTCATGTCCTTATTGGCCATTTGTATATCTATTTTGTAGAAATATCTGTTCGATTCCTTTGCTGATTTCTGAATTTATTTGTTATTTTTTGGTGAGTTTTAGGAATTCTGTATATATTCAGGATATTAATCCCTTATCAGATATGTGACTTGCAAATATTTTCTCCCATTCTATAGGTTGCCTTTTTATTCTACTTATAGTGTCTTTCAATGAACTAAATTTTTAAATTTTTCCAATTTGTCTATTTTTTCTTTTGTTACCTATGCCTTTAGGGTCATATCCAAGAAATCATTAACAAATTTAATGCCATGAAGATTTTGTCCTATGCTTTCTACTGAGAGTTTTATAGTCTCAGCTCTAACATTTAGGTCCCTAGTCCATTTGAGTTAACTTTTGTATATGGTGGTAGGTAAGGGTCCAATTTCATTCTTTTACATGAATATCCAGTTTCCAGTACCATTTGTTGAAAAATCAAACAAACTATCCTTTCCCCCATTGAATGGTCTTACCATCCTTGTTGAAAATCATTTGACTATATGTGTGAAGGTTTAGTCTGGGCTCTTTATTCTATTCCATTAGCATCTATGTCTGTCTTTGTACCACACTATTTCTCTTACTATAACTTTGTAGTAAGTTTTGAAATCAGAAAGTTCCAACTTTGTTCCTTTTCTAGGTTTTTTTTTTTTTTGAAATTTGACATTACATAATGAATTTTAGGATGGACTTTTCTATTTCTTCAAAAAAACATCATTGTGACTTTGATAGGGATTGCATAAAGTCTGTAGATCACTTTTGGTACAATGGACATTTTAACATTAAGTCTTCAAACCCATGAACATGGAATGTGTTTCCATTTACTTATGTTTTCTTTAATTTTTTTCTGCAATGGTTTATAGTTTTTAGTGTACAAATTTTTTACAAGTTAATTCCTAAGAATTTCATTCTTTGTGATGTTATTGCAAATGGAATTGTTTTCTTATATTCCTTTTCAAATTGCTCATTATTAGAGCATAGGAGTATAATCAGTTTTTGTGTATTGACTTTGTATCCTGATATTTGGCTGAATTCATTTATTAGTTCTCAGAGATTTTTGTGGAATCTTTAAGGTTTTCTACATATAAGATCATTATCATCTGAAAGCAAAGATAATTTTAGCTCTTTGTTTCCAATTTGGATGACTTTTATTTTTTGCCTAACTGTTCTTACTAGGACTTCTAGTACTATATATTTTTTTGTCCCATTGAATAAAAATAACATTTAATTTTTGAACATTGATGTTTCTTTCAAATTTATACCATTATCAAAATTATATAATAATCATGTTTCTATGTAAATTGTTACCTGTTTTTTGAGTATTTTTTAAGTTTTTATTCAAATTCCAGTTAGTTAACATACAGTGTCATATTAGTTTCAGGTTTACAAATATAGTGATTCAACACTTCCATACATCACCCGGTGCTTATCAAAGTGCACTCCTTAATCTCCATCATCTATTTGACCCATCCTCCATCCACCTCCCCTCTGGTAACCATCAGTTTGTTCTCTATAGTTAAGAATATGTTTCTTGGTTTGCCTCTCCCTCTCTTTTTATCCCTTTGCTCATTTGTTTTGTTTCTTAAATTCCACATATGAGTGAAATCATATGATATTTTTCTTTCTCTGACTTATTTCTTAAATTCCACATACGAGTGAAATCATATGGTATTTGTTTTTCTCTGACTTATTTTGCTTAGTATAATTCTCTGTAGCTCCATCTATGTCATTGCAAATCATATGATCTTATTCTTTTCTTACAAGTAAGTAATATTCCTTGTATATATGTACCACATCTTCTTATTCATCCATCAGTCAATGGATATTTGGGCTCTTTCCATAATTTGCCTATTGTTGATAGTGCTGCTATAAACACAGGGTGCATGTATCGCTTTCAATTAGTACTTTTATATTCTTTGGGTAAATACTTAGTAGTGCAATTGCTGGATTATAGAGTAGTTCAATTTTTAACTGTTTGAGAAGGCTCCAAGCTGCTCTCCACAATGGCTGTACCAGTTTGCATTTCCACAATAGTGCAAGAGGGTTCCCCTTTCTCCACATCTTTGCCAACACCTGTTATTTCTTGTGTTGTTGATTTTAGCTATTCTGACATGTGTGGTGATATCTCATTGTAGCTTTGGTTTGTATTTACCTGATTATCAGTGATGTTGAGTATCTTCCCATGTGTCTGTTGGCCATGTGGATGTCTTCTTTGGACAAATTTTTATTCATGTTGTCTGCCCATTTATGAAAATTTATAAACAAGCAGAAAAATTCCAAGAATTCTCAGACACCTGGTGTGTAGGTCCTAAAACTAACATTTTTGGAAAAGACTATTCAAATATTAATTATATGACTTGCTAGCTGGGTAACCGTGGGCACCTTACTTAACCTCTCTGAACCTCAGTTTCCTCATCTGTAAAAGAGGGATAATGAAAGGACTTACTCTACGCAATGTTGTAAAGCTTAAATGATATAATCAATGCAAAGTACTTAATCCACTACCAGACACAAGACTGATACATTCAGTCAGTGTAAGCTATGGTAATCAATATTTGTTGAAAGAAAGAATGGAAAAAATACATATAATAAAGTTCCTGAATTTTCTAAAGGAAATTTAACATCTATATTTCAGCTGTTGGATATAGAACAGAGGCATCTTTATTTAAGGATAAGCATTCAGAAGAATATGAAAACAGAAAATTTTCTTAATCGCTGAACCAACATGCCTATATAAGACTTGTACCAACCCAGTTATTTACCACTTAAATTGTTCTGGTTACATGCAGTAAAACAAGGTCTCCAATATGTCCCTTGGATTTCTTTCATAAAAAAAACATAAAAAGACAAAATGGGGGAAATACTCTAGTCTCTGATTCACTAATATGTAGCAGAGACTAATGGCCAAACTGATTTCAATTGTCTGTTGCAGCAAAGAGGGGAGTTTTGGGAGGCAGATGAAGACCCGAACTAGGGTGAAACAGGCAACAGAAAGGTCTTGGAACAACCCAAACTAAGACCCAAGCCTCTTGCTCTCTCCAGGTTCCATCCCAGTCCCTCAGGAGTCCTAAAGGCATGTGTTTAGGGTTAGGGCGAGGGGGGAGGTGCTAAGTAGGTCCAGGTGGGATTCTTTAAGGCAAATTCGCTTTTCTCCAGCTTCAGTTTTCACATAGTTTCTGCAGCTGCATTGCTGCGTAAACCACAGCTGGTATATTCTCTCCTGTTCAAGAGTGGTTTGGACGACAGGTTTTCCCTGCTATCTGAAAGTAGGGTGTTCCTACGAAAGCCCTGTAAGCTGATACGGCCTAAAGTGAACAAGCAGTTACCATTACTTTATAGAGAAATATTTTGAGCCTTCCCAGACCCCCCAAACATAACCTCTGTTACGCTTTTCTCATCTTGCTAACGGATGCACAAAATAAATCGAGATAAAGCACAGGTGCTCACAGACACAGTCCAAAGACATGATGGTTTGATGCTGAGACTCTGAGCGTAGTTGGGGGGAGGAGATTGGCAGGACCACTCTCCTACTCAGGGGGGAACACTGCCTCTATAACTTGCTGCAAAACAAACGCTGAATGCTATTTGCACTTTACACCTTTTTAGGAAAAGTGAAAACTCAAACAATTGTCTTTAGATTTCCTTTGATTAGCGCAAACAGGTACTGATGTAGGTCTTTCCTAAAGGCGAAGCAATGTAATACGAACTTTCAGAAAGCAGGGGATACCTGAATTCGTAAGACTTGATGCAAGTGATTTTAAGGAACATCAGAAAGATGCATTTTGCCAACGAGAAAAAAATGAGATAAAAGATTTTAATATGCTAGGATCACTAAACCACAAATTTAGAGGTAGTACCCAAATTTTTAGCCATTTTTCTCACTGAAGATTAGTGTATCATTGACAAATTCATAAGGAAGATGTATACAAGATAGGTTGCACAATTTTGTAGAAAGAGCATACTGTAGTAGAGGTTTGGAATCTAGTATCCATCTTTACCCTGTCCCTATTATATGGCCCTTACTTATGTTACATCTGTGGGTTCAGCATTTTTCTATTGTTATGCCCTGTCCTACATCTTACACAGTTAAAAAATATTGCGAATTTAATCTCATGTTTTCGAACCTGAACAATTATAAAGATCAGCTTTCCTTTATTTCTTCTATCGTGAATAAGCATTAGTCGAAAACACTGGGTGTACTGAATATTTGAAATCCCAAGCAGGCTCCTTAAAAAAGTTAATTATTGTATTTGAATATATTTGAAATAACTTAACTTTCATAACATGGTGCATGTTATTATATATATTCCTACTGACCCATTACCAACTTCAATCGTATTTTCTGAATTATTTAGAAAACTATTTCAGACTTGAATTCATGGAAGAAAAAAAGACCTGTGTTGTCAATTCCAAGAAACCCAGTTCTGAAAAGTTTTCAAATGTTAGTGAAGGCTTTTTAGGTGACTTGAATGCACCTGCTTGATCAGACCTTCAACAAAGTATTTTCATTGGCAAATATGTAATTTGTGAATAAATAAGAAGTTGGATCCTAAGAAACTGTAATAATAAGCTCCATGCCTTAAAGTCTTTGCGCAAAGGCTTTTGCAAAATTAATTGCAGCAAGTCCAAGCGCTTGGGATACAAGGGGATGAGTGCATACAGAGGCCTTTTCACACGTTGCTCCCCACAGTCAGCGGTTCCTTTCTTTTAGCACTCTTGGCAGTCCAGCAGGCCCTCAGGAGGGTCCTTGGTAAACTTTGTTCGTGTGCGTGTGTGTGTGTGTGTGTGTGTGTGTGTGTACTGAGCCGGTGGATGGCTACCCATCCAGCCCCAGTCAAAACGTTTCCCCTTGGATGAACAATCCCGCACTGTGAGTGTTCTGCAGGTGTCTGTGGGTGTCAGCTGGCCTCTGTTTATTATTGGTGTGCTGTGTACAGGGAGGCTGAGCCGGCCATCAGTAACAACTCTCTGCAAATGGGTCAAGGAAATGAAAATAAAGCCTGTGCAGCGGGGACTTTTAGGGTCTGGGGTTTTGCTGGCCAACTCTGCCTGAGTTCCTCTTAAGGTGCTACTTTAAAATTGCTGCTTGTTTGACTTGGATGAGACTTCACATGGCAAGGCCCTGTGAGATATGTGAAGGGGGTGCAGCTGGAAGCAGGTGTGCTTGCTCCCTCTTCATTTCAGCTTTTACCAGAAGAACACATCCCCTGCTTGGTTTTGAGGCATTTCTCTTCCTCAGAAGTTTGTTTGTATAATTTGTTTTCCAAAAATGGGGGAGGGGTCCTATTTAGAGGAGTTAGGAATCATTCGCATGATTTTGAAGTATTGTGTGTTTCAGATCTATTGCTCATAGTTGAACAAAAAGAAACAAACATCTTTTAAAATTTGAAATCTTTTCCTTTGCAGCTTACATTTTCAGCAACCCAAGAATAGGAATGGAGCTTCCTTATCAAGATTGCTCTGGGGGTGCCTGGGTGGCTCAGTCAGTTAAGTATCTGACTTTGGCTCAGGTCATGATCTCAAGGTTCGTGAGTTCAAGCCCCATATCAGGCTCTGGGCTGACAGTTCAGAGCCTGGAGCCTGCTTCAGATTCTGTGTCTCCCTTTCTCTCTTCCCCTCTCCCACTCACACTCTGTCTCTCTGTCTCTGTCTCTGTCTCTTTCAAAAGTAAATAAACATTAAAAAAAAAAAAGGTTGTTCTGTGATGCATTTCCAAATACCACTTAATCCAAGGGAAGATCACTGGTTTACCTACAAGGTTGACTCACAGTCACGTATGTGAAGTTTAACATCTTAACTACAATATTCAAAAACAATTTCTGCTCAAGGAATTACTCATTCATAGAAGTCACAATTGTTTTATACTAAATCAGTTCTGTCATCTTTTATTGCCATCTTTCCCCACGATTACTAATACTCGGGACTCTATTCACTACACTTAAAGAGATGTGATAAAGTTAAAAGTGGTTCAGCATTATTAGTCTGCAAATCTTTTAACTGGCTCTCAGGGCTTAAATATTTTCTGTCTAATAACATATATTACCCAAAATTATGGAATATACCATTTGAGAAGTTGCTATTTATTATGTCCATAAAACCTATAGTCAGTCATAAACATCTTCATTCATTCATTTATCCACTCATTCACTAGGCATTTATTGAACCACTAATCTGTGCCAGGCAATGTGCAAGGCAAGGCAGTGGGGACGCAGTGGGAATGATACCACACTTGTACTTCCACACTGACCCACTACAGCTAGAGGGACCCTTTTAAAACATGAGTTGACCACATGGCCCTCTGCTTCAAACTGCTCCAACCACCACGAAGGCTGGCTCCTCACTCCCTCCCCACTCTCATGTCTTACTCCACCCTTCCACTCACTCTGCTTCAGCAACACTGGCCTTCCTGTTCCTCAAACGCACCAAGTATCCATCCTTAACTTCCTGTTCTACAGACTTTGTACATTTCTCTGTTATCTCTATGGGTTTATCTCCTGATCTGATTCACTTCTCCCTGATGTCTACTTTGGTCTGAACTCCTAATTATGTTAAGTTTCATGAGGGCTGAGTTTCTCGTTTCAATTTACTCTCTTCTATTCCCTTTGTCTGGAATAGTCCTTCGTATAGTAGAGATTCAATACATACTTGTTCAATGACTGAAGGGACGCATGAATATCTGGTCTTTAGTCCAGTTAGAAAGAGTGATATGTGAGTAAATAATCATATCACCATAAATCATTAGGGTGTTATGGTATAACATGTTACAGTGATCATATAATTGTCTATATTTCTTAAAATGCAAATTTACTAAAAGGCAAATCCACATGATATTAAAGATGTGTTGAGAAGTCAAGGAAAACATCATTTTTTCCAAGTTTTCTCATGTTACTAATATTTCTTTTGGCTACTGTGATACAGCCACTTCCATCTGTAATTCTCTGATCACTTAAACTGTCTGGAGTCCAAAGGAAAAAAAAAAAAGGAAAAGAAAGAAAGAAAGAAAGAAAGAAAGAAAGAAAGAAATGAAGGAAGGGAAGGGAAGGTGGGGAGGGAAGAAAGTGAGAGTAAGAGAGAAAGAGGGAAGAAAAAGAAGGAAAGAAAAGAAGAGATAAGAAAAGAAGAAAAGAAAAAATGAATAATAGGGAGAACGACAGGGAGAAAGAAAAAAAAGGAAAGGGAAAGGGAAAAGGAAAAGGAAGATGAAGAGGAAAAGGAAAAGGAAAAGGAAAAGGAAAGGAAAGGAAAGGAAAGGAAAGGAAAGGAAAGGAAAGAAGCAACAGTTTTTCAAGAATTTTCAGCTTCTTCTCAAGAACTCTGGCTACAATTTTGGAGTTAATCTCAGGAACACTCCTCCTCAGGCTTTGACTATCTATGAGAATGGAGCCTTTTTAAAAGTCTCTAAATAGTAGGAGCATGATGTTGACAACATTGTTGTCTTTGTGTTTCACTTTTATATTAAGACTCTCATAGTACTTACTTAAGCTAAAAGCTTTTTTGGATTTTACAAATTGGGATGTTTCCCAATAGATTTTTCAGTTTAGGAAAACAGAAATGATTAAGGTCAGTGTTCATACAAATCGTTCTTGTAGCCTGGAAATGAATAATTCTATTGCTCCCCTACTTATTGAGATCATAAGTTATGTAATTTCCTCCTTCACACCATAAGCGATTATTTTTTCTTTTGACTTGTCTAGACATCAAGTTAATTTTGACCACCTACCTGGCTCATTCAACCTGAAAACTTACTTGTTTCTGGTGGATGTGGTTAAGTGATTAATGTAGCTTTTGTCTGACTCCATTCTCTTGACAGTCTCCAAAACTAGTTGATTTGATCTCTTCTTTCAACCAACTCATTCTTGACACTCGTACCCAGAAGTCCTAGGTCACCTGCACTCCATTGCTGAGGCTTGCCTTTAGTCGGTATTTTTATACTGAACTGTTCTAGAAACTTCCTGTGACTTCTCTGAAACCCGCAGACAGTTTGTTTTTACTCTGAATTCTTTGTTGCCTACTTGAAGCCTTCATAAATCTCACACAGCTTCTTCTCCTAGCTGAGGATTGATTGCTCAAATTTTATCATTTTCAGCATTTTCTTGCCACACATTATATCAATTTTATATACAATGACTTCCTAATACACCTAAATCAAAGAAAATTACAGCCTTCCAGTCCTTACGCTACATGTGCCCATCAGGGCTTGTAAGCAGTCTGAGTTACATGTACACACGTCCCAAACATAGCTTACGACATAGTGAGGTTCAAGCATTTCCTTCCTCTCCCAGGCCATTTCCTCTGAGAGACAACCTCTCAGCTCACCCCCCTTCAATGTGTGTCAGTAATTCAGGTGTTTCTTTCTTCCCTTTTTTTTTTTTTTAAGAACTTTAGTCAGTGAGTTTTATTTAATTCAACTGAATGAAATAATACCAAGATGACTTAATAAGTCAACATTTAAAAGGGGGGGGGTAAAAGGACAGCATTTCAAAAGGGGGGAATGTGAAGCCGGAGAGAGGAGAGAGGGGGTGGCTTGTCGTCCAGTATTTGCCATGACAGTATATACAATCCTGCTTAGTTTACCAGCACAGACTTTTTTATGGGTAATATATTTTCCAATTCCAAATCAAGGGCTACTAGGTAATATTTTTAAATAAAATTGTATATATTTAAGATGTACATGATGTACATACACATAGTGAAATGATTATACTAGAGTCAAGCTAATTAATATGTCATCTCCTCACATATTTACCTTTTTTTTGTGATGACAGCACTGAAAATCTACTTTCTTAGCATATCTCCAGTATTCAATACAGTATTATGAACTATAGTCATCATGCCTGAACATTAGATCTCTAGACTTATCCTATGTAACTTCAGCTTTGTACCCTTTGACCAAACTCCCCGTTTCCTCTACCCTCTCCACCCCCCAGTCCCTAATAACCACCCTGTTGTACTCTCCGCTTCTCTGGCGGTTTTTTTGTTTTTTTTGTTTTGTTTTGTTTTGTTTTGTTTTGTTTTGTTTTGTTTTGAGATTTCACATATAAGTGAGATCATACACTATGCTGACTTACAATTTAGTTGTTTCTGACTTTTAAGTTTAGGATTCTGTTTGGAGAACACTAAAATCATTTCAAGGAAAATGGTACATTTCTATGGTCCTAGGTGACATTAATATGGTAATTCACTATTTTTAGTTCCTTATGTCAAAGTGTTATCAAGGCTATCCAAATCTCTGTTTTGATATGTCTCTTTGATCTGCCTTTTCCAATTTCAGCAAATTAGTGTGCATCTAGATTTATTGTCTTTTCTTAATGAGTGTAGGGGATTTTATATTAACTTGAAAGAATGTGAGAGAACCTAATGATATGTTAAAGAGAAGACTAAGGAAGCATGTGTGGCTGACTAGGTATAAAGAACAGGATAAAGCTATAATAACTTTATTATTCTATTGATAGCCAAGATACTGTTTGAGCAAGAGAAACAAATATAATACACTCAAGTACGTATAAAATAATTTTGCAGCTGAAAAAGTAGTATTTCAAAGCAGTTGTAATATGATGGTTTGTTCAATAAAAGCCCTTGCAAAAAAACACAAACAAAAACAAAAACAAAAAACTGGCAAACTATTTGGGCCCAAACAAAAGAAAATCAAAAACAAAATAGTTATCCTGTAAAATTGTACATCGGTTATACACAGATTAAAGATGATCAAAATATAAAAGGAAAACTATAAAACACTAGAAGAAAATAATGGTGCTAGAAGAAATCTGGGATGGTAATGCATATACTGAGCGTGCCACCAAAGTCATAAATGGGAAAATCATTTTATTATAAAAATTTTTTCTTAAAAACTTGATGTCCAAACATAGATAAAATTAAGAGGCAATGGGAAGTTTGGAAAAATATATTTTGGACCTACCTACAAAAATATTTTTGAATAATAAATCATTCTAATTATAAACTGTGTGCCAGATTTGTCCTAAATGCAAATCATTGATTGCCTCTTCTCTCATAATGCTTCTAGTCTAGTAAAATTAAATAAGATTTTTATTTTATTAAGCAAATATTCACACAGATGAATATATAGTTAGAATAGTGTGAGGAAAAATTGCATGATGATATAAGAAATAATACCAAGGGGCGCCTGGGTGGCTCAGTCCATTAAGCGTCTGACTTTGGCTCAGGTCATGATCTCGCGGTCCGCGAGTTCGAGCCCCGCGTCGGGCTCTGTGCTGACAGCTCAGAACCTGGAGCCCGTTTTGGATTCTGTGTCTCCCTCTCTCTTTGCCCCTTCCCCATTAGCACTTTGTCTCTCTTTCAAAAATAAATATACATTAAAAAAATTAAAAAAAAAGAAATAATACCAAGGGAATCTAATTTGTCTTTGGGGATCTAGAAGACCATGTTAAGGTAGCTGCATTTGCAATGCAATTTAGCATAGTCATATTAATATAGAACCACTTAATTTTAATTCATATATATATACTTACAAAACATATAGAATATGAACATTTCCATATTTCATATTATCACTTATGTCAATCCTTACATTAAATATCCTGTCATATTCCTAATATATAGGGAAACCTTCTATTTAATAAGAAAACTACATTTAACCTGACTGAAAAAAAATGGGCCAGCAAATATGAATATGTAGCTCATCAGAGAAATTTACAAATACCTAATGTAAACAATTCTACACCAAGAAACGTATCCTAAGGAAATTATCATGAGTCTGCACTAACATGTATTATGCACAAAGATATTTTCTGTAGGATCATTTTAATAGCTGACTTTTTACAACCAAAAGTCTATAAGTAAATACATCCTGTACTCTTTCACTGAACCATCATGCAACAGTTCAAAAAGATATAAAGATAGATAAGATGGAAAATATTCATAATCTATTAAGCACTTTTCGTCAATGATTTTATTTTTGAAATAAATATATAGAAAATGTTTTAAAAAGTTACTTTTAATGAAAATATTTATATAAAGGAAGAAAACTGGAAGAAAGTATACAATACTATTGGACTTAGAATGGATTAGAAAGCTCATTGTCTTAGGGGCTCCTGAGTGGCTCAGTCAGTTAAGCATCTGACTCTTGGTTTTGGGTCAGGTCCTGATCTCACGGTTTGGTTCGAGAGATGGAGCCCTGTGTTGGGGTCTGGGCTGAGAGCACAGAGCCTATTTGTGACTCTCTCTCCCCTCTCTCTCTGCCCCTCCCCTGCTCTTGCTCTCTCTTTCAAAACAAACAAACAAACAAACAAACAAACAAACAAACTTTAAAAGAAAAAAAAAAGCCAATTGTCTTAGATTGGATTCCCCAGTAAGCAGATTCTGAGATGAATATTTGCAAGGAGGATATTTTGGAGGGTGTGTTCTAGAGATCGCCACTTGGGAAGAGTGAGGGATGCAAGACTGGGCAGAGAGAAGTTGAACTATAATGCAACTGTAACAGATGCCTAAATTAATCCTCTGGAGAGCTCTGGAGCTGGGATGGTCTGCAGAGAAGCCTTGATTGAGGTAAAGGGGACAGGCCTTTTTAACCCTCATTCCTAACATGGCCACTGGCTATGGGCTGCTCCCAGGGACAGGGTGTAACCTGGTACAAAGTAGCTTCTTTTGGTTGAGGGCACTCTTGGGAAGGGACTCAGTTGCTGGTAGTTGGGGAAGTGATGCCCTGGACCTGAAGGAGAATGGAGAGAATACCACAGCATCTGTTATACTGATTGCTTCTTGTTGAGAATTAGATGGTATCTGTACAGGGTTATCCAAGGTCTAGAATCATATTCATTATTGAATTTATCAATTTCTCCCTTAACGATGAGAAAAAGGGAATGGATTTACATTAACACAATCTGTAAGAGAGCCATATACACGTCAAAACTCCAATTTATTAATTTTCACTGAGATATATAGCTGCCACAGGGACCAACTTTCTCTGCTAAGTTGGAAAAAAAATCTCCTTTGAAATCTACTTGATATTAAAAGGTTTCTTGGTTTGTATTGTTTCAGGAAAAAATGATGGTATTAAAAGATATCTGCTTTCAAATGGAGACAGTCCCATTATGCCATTTTTTATATTAGAAAAGTTCATTTTTCTTTCCTGCTCAAGATACACTGATAATTCCTTTTCATGAAAATTTTTTTCCAGACTTAATGTAGATTCTACAATTTATTTTATCTTTCTTATTGTTTACATTGTTTACATTGTTACATTGTTACAATGTTTACATTGTTTACATTGTTACATTGTTTACATGGAAGAATCTTATTCACAGCCATTTATAAATCATCTGCAGGGTGAATTGTTCTTGGGGAAATTTTTCACATATTTTATATGAATTGTTATTCCAAAGAGGGTGTTTTTTCTGTAAATGTATTTATTTATTTTGAGAGAGAGTGTGTGTGAGGGGGAGAGGGGCTAAGAGAGAGGGAGAGAGAAAACCCCAAGCAGGCCTCATGCTGTTAGTGCAGAACCCCATGCAGGGCTTGAACTCATGCACCATGAGATCATGACCTGAACTGAAATCAAGAGTGCGTCGCTTAACCGACTGAACTACACAGGTGCCTCAAAGAGGCTGTCTAAAAAAAAAAACAAAAAAACAAAAAACCTTACTCTCAAATTCTGACATACTCTAATTCATTGACTTTCCAAGTTGTTTTGTAAGAAATTTTTTGTCACATAGGAGTTTTATGATTACATACGCAATAATTTTCTGAGTTCAGAATATTTTTCATTGATAGATTATCTTTGGAAAGTAGCAAAATCTTTCTCATTTTTAATGTTACAAGTATTAAAAAGTATTTTATTGGGAAAATTATTCACTGTGTTTCTTTATTCCTACTCTCAATTCTAGTTCAATTACGACTCCAGAGGGAAACATTGTTAAAAATGTGATGTACACCTTTCTAGTCCTTTACCTCTACATTCACATTTATACATATACATATACGCAATGATCAAACATAAGTGTGACCATAATTTACAAATCATTCTACTTGATATATTTTATTTTTAAGACTGGAGAACTTCTCAGGGCTCCAGAGTATGCTTATGACAAATTCATGGATAGAGCATCTATTTTAATAGATAAATTTAATTAATTCATGTTTCTTATGATTGAAAATGTTTGCTACTTTATTTTTCCTGTCATCTTATTAATTTTAAACCAATGCCTCATCAGGCCATGCTACCACTTATTTAATATTATGTTTTCCTCTTTCTTAAATTCATTTCATGTTGTTGGTATGCAAACTTCTTACCACAGTAATTTTAAGTAATTAGAATAGAAATGGTTTTTACTTAGTGACTTTCTGACACCTGACTCTGAACACTGTTTTCAATTTTGGGAATTTCTTCTTTTTATTTCTTTGTTAATTTCTTTGCCTGCATTTTCTCAGTCCTATCTTTCTAGAACTCCTATTAGACTCCTGCAAGAACATGTAAATTTCTATTTTGTCTTTTGATTTCTCTTTTATATTTTCCATATTTGGATCTTTTTGTGTCACATTTTAGAGATTAGTTTGATGTTTCAGCTCATTAATTCAATCTCCAAATATATCTATTTTGTGCTTCAACCTTTATATAGGAAGCTGTATTATTTAGATGACCACATATTTCAATCAGGGTTCAACTGCACTCTGGCTTGTTAAAGCAGACAACATTTAATAGATAGATAGAATTCGATGTTTACAAAATGATCTGAAAGTTGGGATGAGGAGTCTGTAATTGAGAAATCCAAAAACAATTCCCAGACATGATAGAACTGGCCAGGGAAGGGGCAGACGCTTTTGCTATGATGGAGAATCTTCCACATTGGGTCCCACACAGAACCCAAGTGGTAAAGGAGTTTGAGAAACACAAACTTTCCAGTCCTAGCATGCAACAGAGTGTGCTCCAAAGGAGTTGGAAGAGAGTCACGAGAAAAGATCTGCAACATTGGCCACATCGTATTTTTAATTTTACAGACTTTTCTTTCTCTCTCATAGTAGCTTAACTTTATTTTATAGATGCAATATCCTCTCAACTCTAAGTACATTAAATGCCAATTTTAAAGTTTTTCTCTGTTTTCACTATGAACTCTTTTTGGTTGCTAAATCTTCCATTTGTTGAGTTTGGCACTTCTCTGGGGCTATTGGTTTTCATCAAATTTTGGCAAGTTTGGTTTATTTGCTTCTATTTGTACTTGATAACTCCAGTTTGCCTTTGGTGAATGTGTGGGGGCAGATTACGTATCCATTTGAGATGTACGTTTGGCATTTCTACTGGATTTTATATCCCTTGAGGTCACTACCTTGATATCTGGGTAAGAATTTTCAATGCAGACTTTAACCTAGAACAGTCTTGTTCCTTAATATTTTTCTCTTTGACTGTCCTTATGGAGATAAGAGGTTATCTCAAGTTTTTCCCTGCTTATTTTTCTAGGGTCAATATTCACTTGGGAGTTCCTCTCAGCCAAACTGTTTAATTTATTAAGAAAGGAAACCAAGATTTTTTTAACTTCCATTTTAAATGAGTAGCTGAAAGCAAGTAAAAATCACTAATTCTGCTAAATACTCCAAGGAAGTTTTTTAAATCACATACTTAAGAGTTTAAACAAGTTGGAGACATTAAATTATTCCCAAATTACAAAGAATCTCAGGGAAAAAAAATCATACGAACACAAAACTCACTGGGGAGTTGATTTCTTACATATTTTTCTATGGAACGTGTGTTCTGGCTCAAGTATTCATCTTTCATTGAAACTCTCCAAAGGCCTTCAAAATCCACTATAAATATGGAAAAACCTCTCTCTTACGGGTTTACTAATGACATGATGACACTCATGTCCATCTGTGTTTGATACCAAGTGCCAACATCAAGTGCACTTCCAAAGCATGAAATAGGCACGTGCTTTTAACAAGTTCGGGGGGTTGCCGAGGAACATGTGTGGATGTCTCAATACACATTTTAAAAGGAAAGGACATCATTAGCTCACTTGTTTAAGGGAAGTGATGAAGTGTAATAGAGTTCAACCCATTCAAACATACTTTACAAAGCTTTGAGCGGCAGAGTTCTTCCTACAGTTCTGGGAGAGAGCAATGACAGAAGACAGAAGAAAAAATAATTATGCTGAGAAGAAGTTTGCAGTACTTTTGAGAGGTAGCTAATATATATTCAAGCACCATAGATTGGAATATGTAGCACAAAGTGCCCTAACTTCTCCAAACACAATTAACTAGAAAAGAGAAAATAAACAAAGATCAATTGTAGCCTATCTTTATTTAGTAATACCAATAAATTTAGACAAATTGATTAATTTCATAATAAGCTAAGGACTTTTCAAATACTTCTTCAAATTTGCTGGGCTTTCTTTTTCTTTTTTCTATTCTGGATAAGAATTATACCAAATATTTGCCTGCATCGGGTTTGGCCTCAAATTTATATTTACACTTGTATCAATGATTTGACGGTGTTATTTTTATTTGTCTTATTGGTTTGTCTTATAATACCTATTATGAATACTCACATATCTACTTCCCCCAACCCCCAAAAGAGATGTTTAAATGAACTCCAATTTCTAGACTTCTGAATTCTCTGTGAATTAATCAAAGCGTTAAGCCATGTAAATTCTGTCTTATTTGGCACAGATATAGTTGATGAGCCATAGGTTTTATTTACAAGCCCAGAAGGCTTATTATTTGGACAAGAGACCTACCTCTAATAAACACATTAGGAGAAACAGAAGATGTTCTTTCTATAAATACATAAGGAGAACTACATGACCCCATTGCTTACTACCCTATATACAACTCTCCTTGATTTTCACAAAAATTCTTTAAATGAGAACAGTTTTAAGAATAAACTTGTACAGTCCACAAAAATTCCTTTATTCACGGAAATCTGCCTTTCATAAATCTAGCTGTTGAATGATAGAAAATTGCTTCTTAATTTATTATGTCAAAGACCCAAGACAATCATTATTCTCATATATTTAATGACAGTCTAAAATTTGATGATATAAGTTTTTTTTGTTGTTCTAACAAGTATGCTTTAATTGAGTACATAGATTCTTATATGCATGTCAACATTTGGGCATACTGGAAGAATAAGCATTTTATATGCCTGTTGGATGCAATAGCTTAACAGGTGATGAGGGTTTTTCACATTACTCTTATATCATGAAGTATTCAGTTAAAATGTGTTTTAAAGCAACGCAATTTCTCCGCTAACATTTTCTGAAAGTCGACTAATAGAACACTGTGATAGAAAATAACTCTTCATGAGAAATGTCAATAATCTTTTAAAGAAATGTTCATAGGCTTCAATGAGTATGCCTATAAATAAATATATTTATTAGTGATGGTGTTAGACTCAAATGTGAAATATGAAGCCAACATACACTGTAATAATTAAGACATAATTCACAAGCATATTATAGCTAGTCTTTAGGATACAGTGATCTGAAAATTCTTTATGTAAATTATGATCAACTAAAGTATTTTCTCTTGTAACCATTCCATTCTTAATATGAATGCTCTATTTTTCCTAGGTGAAAGTTTTTATGAGTTTGAAAACAATATAACAACTATTCCTGCTAATCTAACCATATTGATTGCCCATACTGTACCGGAAGGTCCAGATTAGATTGTAAATCTCTGCAGGTTTTTCAAGCCCTCTGTAGTACCGTGAGAATGGAGGGCTTGAGAAATACTTGGTAAGTAAAGAAACAGAGCAAGTGCAGATTTTAGGGCTTCCACCACTTTTCAGAGCCTCCTTTTTCAGTTTAAGTGACATCTCATCTGGGAAGACTTCCTTGTCCAATTTCAGGATAAAGGAGGGAATTCTCTTAGGTAATATGCAACCCCTCTGCATACAAGACTCTATTAAAACACTTGTCACCCAGGGGCACCTGGGTGGCTCAGTCGGTTCAGCGTCCGACTGCTGCTCAGGTCATGAACTCGGCGTTTCATGAGTTCGACCCGCGTCGGGCTCTGTGCTGACAGCTCAGAGCCTGGAGCCTGCTTTGGATTCCGTGTCTGCCTCTCTCTCTGCCCTTCCTCTGCTCACGCTCTGTCTCTGTCTCTCTCTCAAAAATAAATAAAAATTTAAAAAATTAAAAACAAACAAACAAACTTGTGACCTGCCCTTCAACAGTATCAGCGCATCCACACACCTCTGCAGTCTCGTGGGAGGTAGGGACTATGTGTCTAGAGAAATTTTTGGCACATACCAGGTGATCAGTAAGTGTTGAGGGGAAAAAAAAAAATCAAGGCAGTGGAAAAACAATTCCTGCAGCTGCGGCCCAAGTTATCTTACTGGGCACAGATGATAGACCTATTTTTACAAGCTTGGTTTTTGCAATTTTGGGATATGGGAATACATTACTCTCTGTCTCATTAAAAAGAGACTTCATCTCCCACTGTTGAAACCTTGTAGCTGCTCTTGTAATTCCCTTTCATATAATTGTTTTGTTTTTCTGCTACTTCGCATATTGCATTTTTATGTATTGACTACCTCCTATAATCCTACTTTATTCCAGATCTGTTAAAGTCCCTGATTCTTTCCAAATTTCTGTCTTTGTATTTTGTTACGCTTCTACATCTGCTCTCCTTTTCATCCATTTCTGACCCCAGGCCTACAGTTTACACCAAGATCAACCTCTTAAGTATGAAGTGCCAGATGCCTTATCTTCAATCTTTGAAGTCCCTTAAGTCAGCTCTCCGACAGTGCAGCTTCTCAGCTCGCTGCCCTTTGAGCAGAAAGCAGACACCATGGACCCCGTGTTGGCAGGTCACTTCCCTTAGTGACCACAAATTTGCAAGTCAGCCAGGTGTGGTAAAGGGGACAGTCTGTAGCTGCAAAACTGACCAGGCCATAAGGAAATGAAACCCCTGGCCTTAGTCAGGTCCTTGAAACACTAATTATTAACAATTCAATGAAACAGTCACTAATGCAGCCATCATATTAACTAGATGGCAAATTTAGGTTACCCATTTTCAAGCACGCATTTTTACCTAATGAATAAAAAGTTTACATGAGAAACAAATGATTATCAGACCTGAAAACAATTTATACAACTAAGTCGTGTTTTAAAGAAGAGCTGTACTGTGATGGCCACATATTACATATAATATTTAATTGGGGAATATGTTATGTTTTTGCAATTGGTGTTGGATACATATGCTTCTGGCTATCAATGTGACATGATATCACTGAAAAGCTATTTAAGTATACATTTTGTATATGTTAAACCTAGAATTTGCATGCTAACAATAGCTTGGCAAAAGATGGTTGCAACTTGAATAGTTTTTATGGCAGATTTTTCAACAGATGTAGAGAACCATATTTTTCATACAGTTCACAGGCGATTTGGATCAATCAATAAACATTTATCATAGCTTAGGGTATTAAAATTACCATCAGGGGCATAAAAATGTGTCGGGGATCAGTTTTCATCCTTATGAAGTTGATAGTCCGGCTGTGGAACCAAGGCATACACACGTGTAAAAGCAACAAGGTAAGTACCAAATGCATGGGGCAGATGGCTCATTTCAACAAAGGTTCAGCACAGGGTGTGTTCGTTGTCAGGCTGGAGTGATTTAAGCAGTGAAGGTTTCACCACATAGGTGGGAATGGAGCAGAGACTTGAATGATGGGTAAAATGATGTTCACATATTAGTTTCCAGAGGCTGTCATAACAAATTGTCACAAATTGGTGGCTTATAACAACAGGAATTTTCCCCCTCGTAGTTCTGGAGGCCTAAAGTCTGAGATCCAGATGTGGGCAGGGTTGGATCTTTCTGGAGGCTTTAAGTGAGAAACTGTCCCATGCTGCTCTCCAAGCTTCTTGCTACGATTCTTATGTTGCAATGATCCTTGGTGTCCCGTGGCTTGTAGAGGCAACCCTCTAATCTCTCTTCTGTCTTCACACGGTCTTCTCTGTGCTTTTCCGTGTCCTGTCTTCTTTTTAGAAGGACATCTGTCAACGGACTTACGACCCACCATAAATCCAGCATGATTTCATCTCAAGATTCTTAATTAATTACATCCTCAAGGCTGCTATTTCCAAATAACATCACATTCTGAGGTTCAGGATGAATGTGAATTTTTTCATAGGTGGCACTGTTTAACCCACTGTAGATGGGCAGAATAGTGCTCACAGAAGCAGACGACTCTGATTAAATTCCTTCAAGAACCAGGTACGCAACAAGTATGTTATTAGAAAGTAAGATCAGTCTAAAGAGTATGAAAATTCAAAGAAGTAATTAAACCTGCTTGCCAGATAGCATACTTCTGGAGGAAAGGTTCAACCAGAGGATGCACAGTATGTGTACTCCAATAAACAACAGCAATAAAATGGCTATCAATGTGTGATTACTTATTTGTGCCAGGCACTGTTTTACATGTAATATTAATATGCTAAATTTTCACCAAAACCCTGAAATGTGCGTGCAATTATTAAAGTCACTTTATAGATGAAGGTATTGAGCCCCAGGGTTGTTAAACCACTGGTTGCCAGTCACATAACTGGTGAGTGAGGTGACTGGACCTCAAACCTGGACAATCTGAACTTAAGGACCCATGGGCAATTCCCAACAGGATACTGATATGGTACAATAGGAAGGGACACAGCTAGAAGAGGAGTTTGGAGACACTTTCTGAGGTTTGTGAAAGCCAGGTAAGGGAATCTGCAAGGAGCAGGAGTCACTGAAGTATTTGAAAGGATGTGTGACATGATAAAAACAGGAAGGTGGGAGGATTGTGCTAATGGTTTGTGTCCAGGAGAGACTGAAGAATGGGGACCTTGATGCAGTCTGTTAGGAGACATTTTCACTAAGAAGCTTCTGCAGTAAATAGTCCAGAGGTGATAAAAGCCTGAACTAGGGCAGTGGCAATTATGACTCATTGCAAACATATGCTGGAGGGAATAATCCTGGTAGTCTAGAGATACCTCTTTCCCCTTTTCTTTCTTTCATAGAATTTAAAGAGTCTCTCTATGCAGCCTTTAAGACAAAATATGAAACATTATCCTAGACCACCTGTATGGTTCATTCTGTGGACAATTTTATTTCCCTAAAAGTTTCACTTCTTGTCACCTCGATCGAAACAATGCAATCCTCCCGTTCCCACCCAAAGGATTTAGCTATAATACACTATCAACAAAATCATGAGTGATCCCTTCCCATGTAATTACAGGGTGTGCCACTGTACAGATGTCTCCATGCAAAGCAGGAATAGCCTGCAATTAGCCAGAAGAATTCTGCAGCAAATGTGGTTACAGGCAAAAGGTTTACTCTAAATTTGACAGCTTGAGCTATAGCTATAAATAGTTGGTTGGTTTTATGTTTTTTGTTTTCTTGTGTGTGTGTGTGTGTGTGTGTGTGTGTGTGTGTTGGTCTTTGTAAGGATATTTTTGCTTCATCCGAGCGTTTTCTGCAAAATAGTGTTACAGCTATAGATGCCATATGTAAAAGCTGTTTTTGCTTTGGATTGGTTTCTCCCCACTCAAAATGGTCTGAATAATCCATTATAAAAAGGTCTCTGCATTTTCCCTGCATCTGGAAGGTATGCATATGAATTTATAACGCTTATGTGAGGTTATGTGAGGCATAAGTCAGTGGCTAATCCATCTGATTGTAAATCATGCGACTATGTACCATGACCACATTAAAACTTAACCACAAATAAAAAGGGAGAATGGGCTCTAACCTATAATTGTGGCTCTTAGAATCAAGACGCTCACAAGCATTTAGTCCTCAATGTGTCGCATGTAAGAGATGCTTGCAAAATCACATTAGTTAATGTCTAACATGTGCAGCACATGGACTGGCAGGTTAGCAGCATCTAAATGCTTATATTACGGAAAGACAGAAAGGATCACTCTATGCTCGGTGCAAAGGCATTAGGGCCAGCTAACGTATACTGAAATCAAGATGTTTACTTCACACAACTCTATGAATTCCCTGCGCATCAGAATTAAGGGTGTATTTTAGAGCATTACAAAGCATGCATTTGAATTCAGAATTAAGTTCGATATTTCTGTTCATGAAATTATGGGGCTATTCTGGCGGAAAATAACTTAAAATACACATTGACAACACATAACTATGTTTGGTACTTCCAACCCTTTTGCGCACAAACGCTTTCACAAAGGTCATCCAGGGTAGCAGCAGATTATGATCGCTGAATGCCAAATTCCTTCTTCGAATGTAATTTTGATTAGTAACCAAAAGGACTCTGAACGAATATGGTTTTGTCATAATGGTAAACATATGCACTTAGAAAATGTTAACAGCCAAAATAATTAGCTTAACTCAATATTTCAGCATTTCAGTATCAAAATGGAAAAAAATTAAAATATAATTTTATGAACTTTAAATATTTCCATATAAAATCCTTTAATTTATGTCTAGCAGTTTTTAAAGTTCCATATTATAAAATGTACTGCTTTCCCCCCTCACCCCCACCCCCACCGCCCAGCTTTGTTTTCTTTGTTCCTCACTAGCTGTTTAAATTTCACAGGGTCCATGGGCAGGTTCGCTTCTTGGTCTTCCTTGTTTGTGACATCTGCATGCAAATTTTAGAAATAGTGACTCAACCAAGGAGTTCCCCTCACCTCCCCTGCAACACCCCTGACTTTCAATTATGACCCACAGTGAAATGGAGTATGTTTTCATTTTAACTGCACGATACATCAATACTGAACTGAGGCTCCCTAGCATATAAGCTTTGAAATGTTTGAAAAATGTCATCCATCAGGGGAATGCAGAAAATTACTACCAGAATGATTTTTTTTTAATGAATGCTTTCTGTCATGTTTATTCAGGGTGAAAGTCTTTCTTTAGACCAGATAGAGCAAAACAACAACTTTTCAGTGCATTGCCATGACTTACTGTTAATACCAGGGCACCTTTATTAAAGATCAGATTTTAAGTGTGCATTTTCTTCCTTAAGCCTCTTTACTAAAAACTGACTCAATTTTTGTATTCAAGTCATTGAATTTTTGAAAGCATTAAATAAATGTCCCTAAATAATTCCTGATTTTCCTCTGGTATTTCTTTGTGATAAATGAGTACAACCTAAACTGTGTCTGGTAAGGCATAGTGCACTATCTATTAATCACATCACAGCTGGCAAATGTGTGTATTAATTCTGAATCTAAACTAACACCAAAGTCATAATGTATTCCTTCGTTGTGATTCTTGAAATGGTTGCACATTTGCAACATACATAACATGTTTCATTGTAAAGATAATTCTTTATTTAAAATATTGCTTTGCCCCCCGCCCCCACCCCCCGCCATCCCCCCGGGCGGCTCAGTCAGTTAAGTGTCTGACTCTCAGTTTCAGCTCAGGCCATGATTTCATGATTTGTGAGTTTGCGCCCCTCATAGGGCTCTGTGCTGACAGTGTAGAGGCTTCTTGGGATTCTCTCTCCCCCTCTATCTCTGCCTTTCCTCCATTCGTGCTTGCTCGCTTGCTCTCTCTCTCTTCTCCCTCTCTCTCAAAATAAATAAATAAACTTAAAAAAAATTGTAGGGGCACCTGGGTAGCTCAGTCAGTTAAGCATCGACTTTGGCCTAATGATAACATATGCAGTATGGTCATCCTACAGCACATAGAATGTATTCAATAAGTCACCAAAATTCAAACATTAAATCAGGTGGCACAAATATTTGATTACCTTCTTCTTTAAGAATGCACAGAGGAAAGTGAGTCCATAACCTCCCTTAGTTGGTATTTAGTATTTTATCGTTCTGGTGTTTAAGCTGCCCTCCTTCTATCTAATTTATTATTATTTCACATGTTATTAACTACTATAATTCCCCCAAATATGTCATAGGATCCTGTGCTCAGATTATTATATCTGCTTATACTCTCAGAGCTTTTAGCATACTACCGTGCTCTGGATAGGTATTCAAAAACTAATTGTCACTTCATTCGCTAAAAGCGTGTTTTCTTTAACCTAGTTTATGTTATTAATTAAAGAGATGTGGAATCTACTTTCATGAAGCATCATAATTCAATGTAAAGGTCCTATGCATATCACCTTTCTCTGAGAATTTGTGGTTCTTTTCTTTTTTAAAATGTGTGGAGACAAAAAAATGTACTCTGACAAAAGAGTTACAAAGAGTACAGCAAACGTTTGTGATTTTGTATCTCTCAATATTATCCAAAACCACCCAGTCTCAAAATTTCTTTTTTTTTTGAGACCTAAATATTACAACCTAAATATTACACCTAAATATTACAACCTGAAGCTTATGTTTGTATTCTTAAAATGAAAATTCCATTAATGATAATGGATAGTTTAGCTTCTGTGTGCTTTAGATCCCTTATCTGTAAAATGGGAATTATGGTAGTGGGATTAGTACAAAGATTAAGTGATACTACAGTAAACTCTCAAACATAGAGCGATCTTTTTTTTTTTATCGTATTTTCTAGAAGTTTGGAAAATGTTCAATTTGTCAAGGTCCTTTGGAATTTCATAGTACTCTAAGACATCATTGTTCCTTGAACTGATCTACAGATAAGTTATGTGAATAAAAATAGATAAGGAACACACATAATAAAAACAACTCAGTAGAAATAATATCTAGAGAGTAGAGATGAATGGGAGAGGCAATGATGAAATGGTCAGTTAAATTTATGCATCATCTGCATGAAAATTTCACAAACCACAACAGAGGTCTGTGTAACTGCTGTTGACCCTTGAACAAGGCAGAGGTCAGGGGTACTGAGTCCCTGCACATTTGAAAATCCATGGATAACCCCTGACTCCCCCCAAACTTAACTACTAATTGCCTACCGTTGACCAGAAGCCTTACTAATAACATAGAAAGTCTATTAATGCATATTTTGCATGTTACTTGTATTCCATACTGTATTATTACAATAAAGTAAGCTAGAGAAAATGTTATAAAACTCACTAGGGAAATACAAAAGATACAAATACACAAAATACAAAAAAATTGTAAAAAAATCACTTATAAGTGGATCCAGTGTACTTCAAACTCATATTGTTCAAGGGCCAACTGTATATGGATAAGAGTAATGTAAGTTTTCTTTTGGAAATTTTATTTATCTATTTTGAGAGAGAGAGAAAGAGAGAGAGAGACAGAGGGAATATGCATGCACACTCATGCTAGAGAGAGCTGGGTAGAGGCAGAGAGGGAGAGAGAGTATCCCAAGCAGTCTCTGTGCTGTGAGTGTGGAGCCCAACGATGCAAGGCTTGAAGCCACAAACTGTGAGATCGTGACCTGAGCCAAAATCAAGAGTTGGATGCTTAACTGACTGAGCCACCCGGGCACCTCAAGAGTAATGTAAATTTTCCCAAGTTCAATCATGTTTGCTAATACACTGACAAAATGTATGCTTCCATTATATGCACAAAATGATTTACAAACCATTAAAAAAATTTTAATCTTTATTTTTGAGAGAGAGAGAGAGAGAAAGAGAGAGAGAGAGAGAGAGAGAGAATGAGAATCCAAAGCAGGCTCCAGGCTCTGAGCTGTCAGCACAAAGCCCGATGCCGGGCTGGAACTCACCAACCGTGAGATCATGACCTAAGCCGAGATCGAGGCTCAACGGACTGAGTCACCCAAGTGCCCCTACAATATCATTTTAAAGGTATTTTTCCTAATGTTTCAAATGATTCCACTATTAGGTGTAAAGGTAAAAAAGAGGTCAGCAAATTCTCATTCATGTAGGTGGGTTGTGGGTGCTCTAGGTAACTGAATATTTTAGTTACTGGAGCGTTGTTATTTCATAATTTATACATTAATGATCAATTGTCATGTGATTAAAGTTATAGCTAACACTCATATCATTTAATAGTATGCCAAGCACTGCTCCATGTGCTTTATATTTATTAACTCTATCCTCACAACAACCATGTGAGAAAGGTAAGCTATTATTATCTCAATTTTACAAAAAGGAAAACTAAAGCACAGAGAGGTTAAGTAAGTTGCTCAAGGACTCACTGCTAGTAAGTAGAGACAAGATTCAAACCCAAGAAGACTGACACCAAAATCACTGCTCTTACCCTCTACACTGTGTTTCACAGAGTCAGAGTCAAAGTCAAGCATAAAATACCTGGGTTAATGAGACAACCAACTTAAACCTGTTCAGATCGGAAACTATGCATCATCCTCGGGACCTCCTACTCCCTCAGACCGACTTGAAAGTGATCCGTAGCGTCCACTCAGCTCTACTGTCAATCCACCTTCCAAGGCCACCCGCAGGATCACTACTTTAGTTCAAGTCCTTATCGTTACGTGGATGGCTGCAAAAACCTCTCAGCCGGTCTCTCTGCCTCCAATCTGTCCACTTTTGATTCACCTTCCAAACTGTCAGCTCAATGGCATGGACTGGCTGTACTATTCCCCTGCTTAAAATATTTGCTATTTTCTGTAGCCAAATCATTCTGGATAGTAGCCACTAGACCAGTGTGCCTATTAAGCACCTGAAATGTGGTTAGTTCTAATTAAGAAGTGCCATGAGTGGAAAATACACATGAGAATTTAGTATAAAAAATGCAATATGGGGGTGCCTGGGTGGCTCAGTCGGTTAAGCGTCCGACTTCAGCTCAGGTCACGATCTCACGGTCTGTGAGTTCGAGCCCCGCGTCGGGCTCTGGGCTGATGGCTCAGAGCCTGGAGCCTGCTTCCGATTCTGTGTCTCCCTCTCTCTCTGCGCCTCCCCCGTTCATGCTCTGTCTCTCTCTGTCTCAAAAATAAATAAACGTTAAAAAAATTTTTTAAAAAATGCAATATGGCTTAGTAAGAATTTTTGTTTTGTTAAATAATGAAACAATATATTAGATGTATTGAGTTAAATACAGTGTATTACACTCTGCATATTAAATATTATTAACATTAATTTTACAAACTTTTTTTAATATGCCTACTAGAAAATTTTCAATTACATGTGTAACTGATGTTATGTTTTTATTGGACAGAATTGATCCATAGGATAAGTGTAAGCTTCCTCTTCTCTGGTTTCTACCTTTCTTTTCAACCTGTACCTGATCAGTGAATCAGCCTATGTTCTGGTCTGTGATCCAGCTTGGTATATACTCCATGACCCGGCCTGTGATACTCTTAACATACGTTCAGATTTCTAAGTACTCTAATCTCCAATCTCTAAAAGGACAGAGATCCTTTTAACCGTTATCTGATTTCCTTGGTGAAATCCTAGTAATGTTGCAAAACTTATTTCAATATTTTACTCCATGAGATCTGCTCTGACCTATCCAGACAGCATCGGACACTTCACCGATTATGTTCCCACATCTAGATGCAGGTTAACGACTTCCCTTATTGCACTTTACCGTAATCACTGATGCACACTTACTCCTACAACAGACTTGAGTTTTCCTACAAACTGCAAACACACTTAATAAGTGTTTATACAACAAACTAACATAAATGGAATTTGAAGTCAAACAGATTTGCTTTGAATTATGTCTCCATCAATGATTAAATATGTAAATTTGAAAAATTTATTCAGACTCTAATATGCAAATGATATAAGATATTGGGCTGAATCTGTGTTTATTCTATTACATGCCATTTGATACTCCTTTTTAAAAATATATCCTTTATATTAGCTTCCTTGCCATTATTTAACCCTTTGTCAATTAGAGATGTTTCCAGGATTTACAAATAAAGATGTCTCCAGGTTTTGGCTTAAGGTTAATGAGAAATTTCAGTAAAAGTTACATGAAGGAGGGTTCAGGCGGTTAAGTGGCTGACTCTCAATTTCGGTGCAGGTCATAATCTCACGGTTCATGAGTTTGAGCCCCATGTTGGGCTCTACGCTGGCAGCGCAGAGCCTGCTTGAGATTCTCTCTCCCTCTCTCTCTGTCCTTCCCTGCTCACTCGCTCTCTTTCTCTCAAAATAAATAAATAAACTTAAAATTGTTTAAAGAAAAGTTACTGAAATTATACAAATTAATAATCAGGTGCCATAATTTAAAATGGCAACTTCTTGCATATTATTTTAAATTATGCAATTTTTCTAAATGTATGAAATTCATTATAGTTAAATGGTCATGGAATGCTTATAGTAAAGAAAGGCTAAGTGAAAGGCAGTATAATCTTTGCAAATTATGCTTAGGGAGGGAGATGGAAAGAAATGAAAAGAAGGCATGGTGGGGCTCATTTCAAATATTGATCATATTCCCAGAATTTCTTCTAAATACTGGTGGTTTCAAATATCAAAGACTGTTTTTGATGGCAGAAAGAGTGGAGTGCATCTGGGAATTTCTAAGATGGTGGAGGGAAAGACAAATGCTCATAGATGACCACTAATGAACTGACATCATAGCAGCTAATAATGAAACCATATTAAAGGCAAGAATTAAAGAACCCATAATTCTATTATTATTTTAAAATGAAATATGATAGAATAAGAATAAGAAATGAAAAATAAACAATACCATAATTATATATACCACAACTCAAAGCACTCACCCACTTCTAAAAACATATATTTTGAGTAAAGCCAGGCCTCAAAATGGATAAAGCATAAGTGTTGTAAAACCTCTGTTCCATTGCATTCAAAATATATTTAAAATTATTTACTCCTTCTTCCATTCCTATAATCTCTGCATCTTGTCTTTCTGTGGTAAAATAAGCCACGTGTTTGACATAAGAATGTTTTCAAATTCTTTAATTAAAATGATGAGTGAAACAATCATAGTTTGATAAGTTTTAAGCTAATTCATTTTGAAAGTTTAAATCATGTTTTTAAAAATATAGTGTTTTGCTCTTTATGCTAATTTGTAACTTCCTGTTTCAACAACAAAAAATGGCTTTAGAGAGACAACACACCATGTTTCTCTGACATCAAAAAGTGCTTGCAAAACACTGTGCTGAATTAGTTGAAAATGAATCAGAAACATAAGGATTGCATTTCTATTGAACTTCACAGAAGCTTGAATGTGAGAAACCAGAGTGCTTTGGGCAGAATGGGATTTGAGATTTTACTTAACCCATTCTTGTGCAAGTTAAGAGGCACCTCTTTCTGCACAAAGGTTTGCTTACTTCAATTTGATCAACAATTTATTTTGCTCTCCTTTGTCCTTCTTCCCAGTTGATGTTCTAACTATACAGAAGTTGAGAAGAATCCGCAAGCAACTTACAGGTGATAACTGGAGCATGACTGACTCCCTCCCCCTTCATGGTCTCTTCTGCTCACCATGGTTCAGAAGAAGCAAGAAAGTCTGGTTTAATAATTCATAAAACTGACTTGGAATGAATATTTTAAAATATAGCCTTTATTCTCTCTTACATATGTGAATTTAATAAACAGCCTATCAATATCTTGTCAACCACTTATTTAGTTTTGGCTGACAATGCATTTTTATTTGAATTTTACTTCATAGAAGATTTATTTTCAGAATAAAGTGATAAAGATACATATTTTATTGATAAAATCAACCCAGTAATAACATTTGTTATTATTCACAGATTCCATCTCATAATGTCTTTTTGGTGGGTACAGGGAGATAATCATTGCAGGTAGAAAATTCTCAAAACCATTGTTTCCAAAACTAGTTACTCATTTAGAAAAATGAAAATCATTTTTGAAGGTCAAAATTCATTGTTTTGTTGTTGAACAAGAAACAAGTATCCTTCAATTAAACAGTAAAAAAAAAATAAATTGTTTATCATTAGATCCCTACTGTTACATAAACATTATGGAAGGACCAAGTTCAGAATCTCCTTCTGATGCACAGCTAAACGTATGCAAAACATCAGATGAGCAAGTTTTCAAGACCCAAGGGTTGTACATGGATATATGTTGATCTTACAAAATTCAAATAGCCTACACACTGGGTTGTGGAAGGAATGCATGCGGAAAACCTATTTGAATAAATATTTCTCAATGCAGGCTTTGTTTCTGTAGGGATGTAAAGAAAAGTAATTTCAGGTATGATTTACTTAACAACCCTTGACTCTTTGCTTATCAATACTGTCTCGGGGGGTCGGGGGCTGGATGGCTGAGTCTGTTAAGTGTCTGATTCTTGGTTTCAGCTCAGGTCATGATCTCACAGTTTGTGAGTTCAAGCCCTCCATGGGGCTCTGCACTGGCAGCACAGAACCTGCTTGGGATTCTCTGTGTCCCTCTCTCTCTGCCCCTCCCCCACTCGTACTGTCTCTGTCTCTCAAAAGAAATAAACTTCGAAACAAAAGCATACTGTCAAACACTGTAAAAATAACATTTAAATGAAGCTTAAAACTCATAATCACTGTAATGACAGCTTCAAATACTGACACTATGGTTTCACTCAGAATTTTTTCAGTTCCTACTCATTTCTAACTTCTCTAAAGGTTGCTCAATTCTTTCACTATCTCTGGGAGCTTTTCTTTTATATTTACTTGGGTTGTCTATAACTCATGGTTTAGAAATTAAATCCAAAAGTATAATAAATCCTACTGCAACTCAGTCAGATAACTCAAATTACTTATGAGACCAAATTAACCTAGATATAATTGTGTTTTAAAGTTCTATCTGATGCCTACAAAGGCTTTACTGTCAATAGTGTGGAACAGAGATCATGGTCTTTTTAAAAATGTTATTATAGGTCCAACTCAGTGCTACCAAGGAGCTAGATTTTTAATTAAATTTAACTAATTAGGGGCGCCTGGGTGGCTCAGTCGGTTAAGCCTCCGACTTCGGCTCAGATCATGATCTCGCGGTCCGTGAGTTCGAGCCCCGCATCGGGCTCTGTGCTAACAGCTCAGAGCCTGGAGCCTGTTTAGGATTCTGTGTCTCCCTCTCTCTCTGACCCTCCCCCGTTCATGCTGTCTCTCCCTGTCTCAAAAATAAATAAACGTTAAAAAAAATTTTAAAACATAAATTTAACTAATTAAATTTTAATCGTAATATTCACATGTAGTTAGTACTGTCATATGGTCTAATAAAAATTTCAAGCCTCACATACAAAATTACATATGCTAACATGATAACACTAAACAATAAATTCCAGATAAAATTTACTGTGACATCAAGTTATTAATTTAAACTGATGTGGTGTGTTTTTCATTTAGTAGCCCTTTGCTGAAGTTGTTTATGTTTTTGATAACTCTGCTCTTCAGTGTTGTCTGCCATGCTTATGCTTCCAGGAACACACGGGAATAACTAAGATTTTACGCATTTCAAACATACATTCTCTGAGGGAATATGGTCTCAATTTCCTTTTTCAGGGAGATTCTACAGTGTTTATGAATTATTTATGTAGGTAGTAATACAGCTAAGCTCCTTGGATCTTCAATAATTGGTTTTTATTCCGGACTTATTTTATTTCTTTCTTTAAAAAAATTAATGTTTATTTTTTATTTTTGAGAGAGAGAGAGAGAGAGAGCGAACAGGGGAGGGAAACACAGAATCCAAAGCAGGCTGCAGGCTCCGGGCTCGAAGCTGTGAGCACAGAGCCCAACATGGGGCTCAAACCCATGAACCACGAGATCATGATCTGAGCTGAAGTCGGACGCTTAACCGACTAAGCCACCCAGTACCCCCAAGATTTGTTTTCTTTCTAAAGTCAGCTTACATATATTGAAGGTTTTGTAAAAGTAGTAAATCATGTGTTACTTTCAATTCATCACCAATAACATTTTCATTCCCTGATTTCAATTTTAAGTTCTAATATGCATGGAGGGCTTATTTATACCTTCTCAAAATACATAATATGCCTCAGTAATTGCTACAATTGCTAATACATATTGAAGATCTTCTATGTACAAGAATGGTAATAAATACTTTGCATTGGTTATCTCACTTAATTGTCATTACTGCTTTTGAAAGTGTCATTATCACCATGGGTATCCCTTGACTAGGAGTCAAGGAGGTTAAATATTTGCCCAAGTTCACACAGCTAGGAAATAACAGAGCTAGGATTCAAATCCAGTCTCTCTGACTTGAAAGCCCACAGATTTAAATATTTTTATCCATGAAACTCTCATCATTAATAAGAAAATTTTATCTCTATATTCATGAAATAAAAGACTGTCTCAGTAGCACATTTCCTTTCTCTAGAGTTATAATAAAACTTTGAGTCAGTCAAAAAATTCAACTTAAAACTTTGTTCATGTTTCCTTTAAGCCAATCATTGAAAACTTAAGAGAGTTTCCCTCCTGCAACCCGCCCCCCCGCCCCAGGTAGGATGAGTATATGTTCAACATTATAAATTAGAAAACTGCAAAGCCTCAGTTACATAGTGTGTGGCTTAAGATATATTCAAAAACAAGTGTCCCATTAGAACTTTAACATAAGGACAATTTCTGCTATTTAAGATTTGGGTGAAATATTTCTAATCTCATCATTAAATAAATGTTCCTTCCTCATATGTAATGGTTGTTATACTTTTAGCAAAAAATGTCAGTACATCACGGGTGTTCTGATTGTGGTTCAAGATGGGTCTCAGTGTTTAAGAAAAAGGAATTCATGCTGTGACCATTAAGACAGAGAGTTTCAAATCCTTTAGAGTTTGTGAAATCTGTGTTATGCTGTGGCCATGAAACTTCAAGATAGGGTGTGAACTAGAAGACGGTACAGAAGTTTCATGTGACTTTGCAATTGGTAAACATATCTCAAGGAAATCTATGCAATTAAAATGGAACCTAGTGATTTTCAAACTCTGAAATAGTAAATAAATTATAGTAATGCTTCAATAGAAATAATACTTGCTCTTACTTTATGGACATAAAGAACTGTAACAAGAATCCACATGCAAAGGCAAGGAAATTTGGATTTGGGGGGAGAGAATATAGTGATATAGAGTCTGACTTTTTTGTTGGATAATCTTGAGCAAGTCTCCTACTAACTCCTACAAAGGAGATAAAATGCTAGTAGATATATTAATACTTACTTTTATCTGCCCATTACAAGTTGAATATGTAAAGGTGGAAGGTACATTTTCATTCTTAAAAGGCATATTAACCCTTGGGTAAGTGGTCTACACCAGCAAAATAATTGGATGAATAACATACAGAAAGAGTTAAGGTAGCTTTAACATACGGGAACAGATGAATAGATTACCATGCCTCATGAAAAAGACTTTGCTGAAATGTAGTAAGTTCTACATTTTAAGTAAGAATTGTCCCTAAATCTGCTTACTCAGAGTTATTTTCTTGGGCAAATCTCTCTTATTTAGAGTTTCTGTTTGCTTATCTTTAAGGTCATGATAAAAAACTGTATGTTCGAGAGCCTGAAACATAGCACATGCTTAATAATGTTTGATTTTTTCATTCATAGATGGTAAAAAGTAACTGAACATTGGTCTATGGGTGTGTTTAGGACATATTACTTTATCAGAGTATTAATAAACTCATCCCCTAATAATCCTATATCAGATAACTTCCTGTCAGTATTCACTTACGAGGTTATCTAAAGTAAATTGAATAGGTTCTAATTTAAATCAATTGCCATTTCTTTTTTTTTTTTAATGTTTTTATTTATTTTTGAGACAGAGAGAGACAGAGCACAAGCAGGGGAGGGGCAGAGAAAGAAGGAGACACAGAAACCGAAACAGGCTCCAGGCTCTGAGCTGTCAGCACAGAGCCCGATGTGGGGCTTGAACTCACGGACCATGAGATCATGACCTGAGCTGAAGTCGGACGCTTAACCGACTGAGCCACCCAGGTGCCCCTCAATTGCCATTTCTGAATGTTTATTATGCTTTCCTCCCTAACTCCCCACCTAAATACACTTAAAATATCTGTTTATTCTTGGTACCTAAGTCACTCCAACATAGGAGTAAGATACTTCCAAAGGTATGCCCAGTTTCCAAGATTTCGGTGGTAAGCAAAACCTCAATGACATCCTAACCACCTGACAGCCTGAATCACCTTCCTTACCATCCAACACTGGTCAGAACAGAGCCAATTGTATATTTCTATTGGAAGATAGGTGTTCACCTGTATTTCCTAGAATTGAAGACTTTTTTTGTAGTAAAATCCCTCAGTGTTTTAGTGTGCACATATGTAAAACCTCCAGATGGAAAACTAACCTCATACTATATGTTAATCATTATTCAAGAACTGTACTTCAGCCGCCCTCAAGTGACTCGGCAACGTGCCGAGGAGAGCAGATACAGGAGATGAAGAAAGTATTAGACGTTTATGTTAAGTCAACCACATTTAATTTAAAGGCTTACCCATTCCAATGAAAACCAAAGCTTTGAAAATTCAAGAACATATTGTCTAACCCTAAACCACTTTTAATAAACAAGGACTTTCCAGTTACGGCAAATCATGGTTCAGAGGCCTATTATGTGTCCTCTTGTCTTCTACATAGTGGCTTTTCTCTTCCTCCTGCTTCTCCTGCTCCCCACCCCCTACAGAATTCTACTGGCCAGTATAAACTGTGTGGTCAATATGGTTATAACATAAACAGGAGAGACTTTTCAAACAAATTTCTTCATAATTCTAATAAGACACCACTTACTAAGTACTTAAGATATACTAGCCAATAAGCTCATCATTACACCTACACACACACCAAAACCCAGAGAGAGGATTATATCAAACACATATGTATATATGTAATATATATGTCATTACCTTTAATTTAATCTTTTCAAAATAAGCAGATATGGTGGGTACTAGTTTTTTTTATTTTTTTTAAATTTTTTTTAACGTTTACTTATCTTTGAGAGGTAGGGTGAAAGCAGGGGAGGGACACAGAGAGAGGAAGACACAGAATCCAAAGCAGGCTCCAGGCTCCAAGCTGTCAGCCCAGAGCCCAATGCAGGGCTCGAACCCACAAACTGTGAGATCACAACCTGAGCCAAAGTCGGACGCTTAACTGACTGAGCCACCCAGGTGCCCCTGGTGGGTTCTAGTTTTTAATCCTTAAAGGGAGATGAGGAAACTGAAAGACTGTGACAGTTAGAATCAGTTACCCAACGGCTAGTTCATGTCCTTTGTGCACAGTTCCTGTGCATCTCCCAGGTCTGTTAGCTTTGATTTTTTAGCACCAATTGCTTACTGAGTGTCAGGTGCTGTGCTCAAGTACTGAAAGTACATATAAAGACCTGAGACCAAGTCGTTTGCCTTCAAGGAGTACACAGTCGAGTTGGGGAAATTCTACCCTGTCTTACATTTCCTATGTTTAATTAAAACCTGAAACAGTGATTCTCACAGTGTCATGCCTCAATTATCAGCACCAGCTTCCCCTAGGGACTATTAGAAATGCAAACTCTCAGGTCCACTGAATTATAAATTTAGGAATCTGTATTTTAACAAGCCCTCCAAGTTATTTTGGTGCATAGTAAAGTTTGGGACCAGTGGTCTAAATAGACAGGTTGGAGATACACATATTGCCTAACTTGGAGATGTGGGAGAAGGCTTCCACAGGAACTGACACTTGGGTGAAGTGTTTCTAATCTCTCTCCCTGTGCCAGGGAGGATTTATACATCTTATTTCCAGGCGGAAGGGACAGAATTAACAAAAGCAGAAAGGGAAGAACGCCATGTGTTTGACATCCCTAGAAATTGAAAGTCAGAGGCAGGGATGGCAACAGAGAAACAAAGAGTAGACTGAGTCCAGAGTCTATGTGTACACCTTGAATATTTTAGGCCTTGTCTCACAACAGCACTTTAAATAAGGGCCGCAGCAAATAACTGCAGCAACCCAATGTGAAAAGGAGCTGGAATTAGGCTCCTGATGGTCCCATGGGCTAACTCTTACTGACCATGGCTCCCTGGAGCAATCTAATTGAACAGATTGTTGTCCAATCAGGGAGTGCCAGGAGAGAAGGAGAGAATCAGATGGAAGCCCCAGACTTGAGTGCTTTTGGGTAGGGCTGAAATGTCTGGGACCTAGCTGGACTTCGACAAATTTGACCAAAGGTGACGGAGTTGGAGTAAAGGGAAGGAAGAGAGGTGGAAAGATGGAAAAGGTGATTTTAACGAAAATTCTGGTTAACTCTATTCTAAATGAACCACACACACACAGCAACAACAACAACAACAACAAAAGAGAAAATTAAGATTAACCACATGGATATGTATGGCTATCATATAGTTATTATACTCAATTCACAGACCGGGAGGTAGGACATTCTCTTTTCTTCATCATGAGCTAAGATTGTGACAATGACAGGGTCAGGGATCAGCTCTGCACACTGTTCTAGCTCTTCGTGTATCCTCACAGCAATCTGTTATTTACGAGGTTGGGAGCATTATTTTATAATCATCAAACCCATTTTATAGGGACAATCTCTGAACAGCCTACTTGTCTATTTTATTGATCAACTGTGTCAGAAGGACAACCTTCTTTGCACAAATAGAATAAACATTTTGAAGAGCGAAGGATTTCACTTGAAGTAAATATTTTGTATTAATCACTGGGGAATCTGGGTTACAGAATGTGGCCGCCTTCGAGAATTGGTAGCACTGTAGCAACCAAAAAACACTTTCGAACTCTGGGGCCTCCAGTGGCTGAGGTACAGCTACAAATTTAGCATTCCCTCATTTTAAGCATTCCAAAATATTTTAGTGATTGTCTTGATAGGATTCCAGTAAAAAACAGCTGTCAAAATGTATCATATATTTGCAAACCTCCTACACAGCACTGTTACTATAATTGGTTGAGGTTTGTTTTTTTTTCATTTGACTTTAAAAAGGTTGTGGAAAGCATAATTTCGGTTTGGTCAAACTTTTATTAATGTTCACAGGAGAAATACAGTCCATAATTAGACTTCAGTTTTTAAAGTATTTCATATTTGAAAAACAAGCAAGCGCATAGGTGGCCATTTTTCTTTACAGCTTCATTAATCTGAAAGTCAAACCCTTGTGGACTGGAGTATGCGCATAGTATTGCAAATCACCACTTTTTAATCTGTTGTATCTGCTCCATCAAATAGCCAAAGAATTTGGTCAGCAGTGTTTTCATTGGTTTTAATAGCTCCTTCCCCACCTCCTTTCCACTCCAAACTATGACTTAATTGCACTAGGGTTATCCTTTTAAAGCCATGACACTAAAATAGCCTGGGGCACTATAGTTCTTTCTGCAGAAACCATAGTCCACTAAACAGAGGGTCTATTTCACTACCCACACGTCTATCATGAGTGTCTTAGAATTCAGGATAACTAGTTTACTGGTGAAAACAGAGCCAAAAACAATAGCAATTCCAAACGGCAAGATTTCTAGAAAATATGTGGAGGTCCTTTCTGACATTAGAAAAAAAAAAAAAAAAAGCAAAAACTTATGAGTTTTTTTTTTTTTCATTATTCTGTTCTGCTTGGCCCTGAACATTAAATTTTGTTGCCAGACTCAAGCCGGGTACCTCAAAAAATATTATTTTACTTCTCTGAATTACTTTAACTGTGTTTTCAAGCAAGGCACTTTCCTATATTGATGAATCCAATTATAGACTCTTCCAATTAAAAAAAAAAGTTACACTGTGGAAAATATTAACTCCAGTAATCGCCAGGGAAAATATCTGTTCATATGGCTTTAATAGGCAGCTCTATATGCCTCATAGATCAGAACTTCTATCCTGACCCCTTGCCCTCCATGCAGCCAAATGATTCTTAAGATCTATCAGACATTGCCATCTCCTTGTTATCCAAAACATAGTTGTCTACATAAGCATCCACAATTCCATATTTTCACTATTTTTAGTAAACAAATATTTGTGGTCCTGAATACATGGGCCTAGCAGGGAGTTGCCAAGGTGATTATAATGTGAATTGAAATTTTGGCCATGGAAATGGAGGAAAATGGTGGATCCCAGAGATGCTCTGCAAGAATTCTAGACTTGATGGGTAAGAGAACATCTTAGCTCAAGGACAGTGGAAAATGGGAAATTACGAGGTCATATACACATATCCATGAAAGAATAACCTTACATCTTCAGCAGGGAAATTTTAACACATATAAAATAAGAATCTTAGATTAAGGCAAAAAGAAAAATAATTCACAGATAAGAAGCAAACATAAAATGCTAAACCTCAATAATAAGGAAAATATTTAAGAGTTTTCTTTTGGGTGGTCCCACATAGTTTCTCACTGAAAGTTAACACTGAAATTGGTAGACTGTATCAGCCAATCTGATTCTGCTAAAATAATCTTTTAAATAAAGTGATTTGATACAACTTGTCTTCTTAATCACAAAGCATTTACCTATTCTGTAATATGGAATCTGCCATGTGAACAGCAAGGCCTAAACACACTTAAACAGCTATTAAACTCTTGACTTTATGAACTAAGCAAAGCCTTCTAAATATTATGTTGGTCTCCCCACCAAAAATCAATATGAGAGGATGAAGAAATACAGGCTGATTGGGGTACTTGGGTGGCTCAGTTGGTTGCGTGTCCGACTTTGGCTCAGGTCATGATCTCTTGCAGTTTATGAGTTCAAGCCCCACATCAGGCTCTGTGCTGACAGCTCAGAGCCTGGAGCCTGCTTCAGATTCTGTGTCTCCCTCTCTCTCTGCCCCTCTCCTGTTTGTGCTCTCTCTCGCTCTCTCAAAAATAAATAAACATTAAAAAAATGAAAAAAGAAATATAGGCTGATCAAAGCAAGAAAAAGGAGGACAAAGGATGAAATATTAAGTATTCAGGGTATTTTGGTGAGCTATTTTTTTTAATCCCATTAAAAATGTGCTCTGCATAAGATTATTTTTCACTTTACGTATAATTTGCTTCTGTCCAAATAAGTTGGTTACTAACTACAAGTGTAGGGATACTGAGTTTGTATTTGCCTCTATGAAACTTCTTTGCCCTTCTCTGCCTGGCTGTGCTCCCTGAAGGCTGGCCCTGATTGGTTTTGGCCAATGAAGGTGCCAGGGATGTTGTTCCAAATGTCATAATATACACAGAATCGCTTTGAAAAAGTCTTTGCAAAGAGATGCTGCTTTAAGCCTTACTAATATTTGTTGAAAACAAAGACATATTTCAGTAGTAAAGTGGTGGAGGGAAACACTAAATGAGTTTTATGTTTTATGGTTTTATATCCATTTATAAAGAAAAATGAGTTGCGGAATATGTTATAATTAAGTAATAATGTGTAACTTTTACTGAGTTAACAAAAAAGCACTGCACTGTGGTTAAGACAACATGTTCTGGAAGAAGACTGGCTAGGTCCCAAATCTTGTTTCATCATTTAATAATGTAACCTTAAATAAAGTACTTAAATATTCTAAGCCTTAATTTCTCCATCTATAAAATGGATATAGTAATATACTCTGTGTGGTTAGTGTCCAATATGGCCCAATTGTCCCTGCCTCCTGATATTCCCATCCTTGAGTAATTACCTCCTACACTGAATCCAGCTAATTTATATGACCAGTAGGGTGTTACATAAGTGACATAGTATCACATAAAATACATTGAAACTTTTGTCTGTATTGAATCATTCACTCCTCCATCTTGACGGTAGATTCTCCAGCCCCAGTCAAGTGTTCATATATCTGCAATTCTAAATGACATTTTAACTGAAACTTCATGGGAGACTATGAGCCAGAATCAATCAAATAAGCCGCTCCCAAATACCTGACTTAGAGAAACTATGAAATAATAAATGTGAGCATTCATATAATTTGTTATGCAGCAATAGATAATTAATATCCCCTGCCTGATGAGGTTGTAAGGATTAAATGGAATAATTGTGTAAGGCTCATAGAACAATATCTAGACTATAATGAATACACAAGAAGTATCAGTTATATTCCTGAGGGATATAATATCTATCTCTATATATAATAGATTATACATAGAGTTAATATAATAGATTATATATATAGTTAACATTCTTTATGTTTCAGGTGTCAGAAAACCTAACTCAAACTGGTTTAAGCTGAACCCCCTTCTAGCACCCCCAAAATAAGGAATTCGTTGGTTCAAGTAACCGGAAGTACAGGGGGAGAGCTTGTCTCGCAAAGTGCTAGGTTCAGGGGCTTAAGCAATATTCCCCTGGTCTTCAGATTTTGCTCTCCTCCTATGTTATTTTAGTTCTCATGCTCCTCACAGACAGATGACTTTCAGCAGCTTCAGGCTTACCTTTTCTAGGTTCTAGTCCAGTGGGAAAGAAGTGACTTTTCTTCCCAATAATCCCAGAAAATTCTCACTGTATCAATTTTGCTCTGACTGGACACCAAATGTCTCTGACCCAATCGCAGAGCCAGGGTAAGGAGAGCATAGTTGGCCAGGTTAAATCACACGCTTCCTCTTATGAATGCATAAGCTAAAAGGGAAGGAGGGGGTGGCTACCAGAGAAAACCAGGGTCCTGGGGTCTTCTGGTTAGAAGGGCAAAATGGGTGCTGGGCAAAAATAATAGATATCTGCCATGCCTCATACCAATTATATGCAGTATATGATAAAATGATCACATTTCATAGAGGACAATAAAGCACAGAGCTTGAGTGGCTTGCCTGCAATTGCACAGCTACATGGAAGATTCCAGAGACCTTGTGCTACACCACATTACTGTATTACCTCTCTAAGCAATCCTATGAGTCATTGTTTTATTGTGACTTGGCAATTTGAGTTTTTATACATTTCATCTGTTCCACTCTCTCTATCCTAAATTATACTCCTGTCCTGTATAATCTGATCAATTTCTTCAATTATCCTATCTCCTCAACTATGGAACCTAAATGTCTGAATCAGATAAAACACCTCAAACTGGCTAGGCTGTCGAAAATCAATGTGGAATCTTGTTATCTAAGCCTTTTGCTACAGCTATTGGATGAATAGTGAGTCTTAATAAATTCCCCCTCAGTCCTTTAAGATAGTCCTGTTCTAGCTCCTAGCAGACTAGATTGAGGGCTGTGACAAGCAAGTTTTTGTTGGCTATCCCTTCTGCTCTTTATGAAATCTATTCCTTGAAGATTAGATCTCCAAAACAAAATGATCTATAGTCCTAAACTATTACACAAATATATCAGTGATTACCTACTCTTCATTTGATATATCAATATTACATATCTCCCTTTTGAAATTTACTCTCCCAGGCTCTTTTGAAGTACCACTTAAAAATTGTTAGCAATTGTTAAAACCACTTTGTTAAAAGAAATCCTAAAATTTGTATGGAACCACAAAAGACCCTGAATAGCCAAAGTAATATTAAAGAAGAAAACCAAAGCGGGAGCATCACAATCCCAGACTTTAGCCTGTACTACAAAGCTGTAATCATCAAGACAGCATGGTATTGGCACAAAAACTGACACATAGACCAATGGAATAGAATAGAGACTCCAGAATTGGACCCACAAATGTATGGCTAACTAATCTTTGACAAAGCAGGAAAGAATATCTAATGGAAAAAAGACCACCTCTTTAACAAATGGTGCTGGGAGAACGGGAAAGCTACATGTGGAAGAATGAAACTAGACCACTTTCTTACACCATTCACAAAAATAAACTCAAAATGGATGAAGGACCTGAATGTGAGACAGGAAACCATCAAAACTCTAGAGGAGAAAGCAGGAAAAAAACCTCCCTGACCTCAGCTGCAGCAATTTCTTACTTGACACATCTCCAAAGGTGAGGGAATTACAAGCAAAAATGAACCTTTCGGACTTCGTGAAGATAAAAATCTTCTGCACTGCAAAGGAAACAATCAACAAAACTAAAAGGCAACCAATGGAATGGGAAAGATATTTGCAAATGACATATCAGACAAAGGGCTAGTATCCAAAATCTATAAAGAACTCACCAAACTCCACACCCAAAAAGCAAATAATCCAGTGAAGAAATGGCCTGAAGACATGAATTGACACTTTTCTAAAGAAGACATCCAGATGGCCAACAGGCACATGAAAAGATGCTCAATGTCATCCCTCATCAGGGAAATACAAGCCAAAACCACACTGAGATACCACCTCACACTGGTCAGAGTGGCTAAAATGAACAAATCAGGAGACTATAGATCTTGGAGAGGATGTGGAGAAACGTAACCCCTCTTGCACTGTTGGTGGGAATGCAAAGTGGTGCAGCCGCTCTGGAAAACAGTGTGGAGGTTCCTCAAAAAATTAAAAATAGATCTACCCTATGACCCAGCAATAGCACTGCTAGGAATTTAACCAAGGGATACAGGAATGCTGATGCATAGGGGTACTTGTACCCCAGTTTATAGCAGCACTTTCAACAATAGCCAAATTATGGAAAGAGCCTAAATGTCCATCAACTGATGAATGGATAAAGAAGTTGTGGTTTATATATACAACGGAATACTACTTAGCAATGAGAAAGAATGAAATATGGCCTTTTTAGCAATGTGGATGGAACTGGAGAGTGTTTTGCTAAGTGAAATAAGTCATACAGAGAAAGACAGATACCATGTGTTTTCACTCTATGTGGATCCTGAGAAACTTACCAGAAGACCATGGTGGGAAGGGAAGGGAAAAAAAAAGTTAGAGAGAGAGAGAGAGAGCCAAACCATAAGAGACTCTTAAAAACTGAGAATAAACTGAGGGTTGATGGGGGTGGGAGGGAGGGGAAAGTGGGTGATAGGCATTGAGGAGGGCACCTGTTGGGAGGAGCACTGGGTGTTGTATGGAAACCAATTTGACAATAAATTTCATTTAAAAAAAGAAAACTTTGAAAAATGGAAAAAAAATACTTTTATTAAGGCTTCCCCCCAAAAGAAACCCCACTTTGTTAAGTTATTCAAAATCAAAACTATTAAAACAGTTCTGATGATAATGAAATAATTTCCCTCTATGTCACTTTCCCTGAAACAAAGAGAATGGTATTACTTTTCCCTCAAAACAGCATTCTTCGTTCATCAACAATAGAAGATATTTGGGGGCATCTGAATTTCCCTTTTCTCTTCCTAATATCTCATACTAGTGCTTCTTGAACTTAATTAAATATAAATCTTCTTGAAAGAAAAAAATGTGGTGTGATAATATTATCTAAACATAAAAAACATATAATTATGTATGTGACAATTATGTAATGCACATTTTATATAAATCTCTTATGGAAGAAGCAATCAGAAAGAACCAGCATGAGCATAAAATAACATGACTTTGGCGGACAATTCATAGGCATAACAAACTTAGCAAAAATAACAACTTATCAACTCGTTTTTTTCTTTAGATTTTTATTTAGACCAACTACATATTTATTTCTACCATAAATACAGACTACATCCACCTCGTCACTGCCTGTATAATCACTGATAGGCTTAGATAATTACTTTTATATTTGCTTCTTTTCCAGATTCAGTTCTATAGGCATATATAGGGTCGACTATTGAATTTCCATTAGCAGAAGTCATTAGCAATAACTATGCATATGATCAAAGAGACACATTTTTCTAACTGAAAGTCTGTTTTTTTTAATTTTTTTAACATTTATTTATTTTTGAGACAGAGAGAGACAGAATATGAATGGGGGAGGGTCAGAGAGAGAGAGGGAGACACAGAATCTGAAACAGGCTCCAGGCTCTGAGCTGTCAGCACAGAGCCTGACACGGGGCTTGAACTCACGAACTGCAAGATCATGACCTGAGCTGAAGTCGGACGCTTAACCGACTGAGCCACCCAGGCACCCCTGAAAGTTTGTTTTAACGTATATGAGGGGGATTACTGATTTCAAGAAAACTATGAAGTCTGTAAGAATCATTTGCTTGCTTCTAAAGCTACCCAGAATTCAAACGATGTTTCCCTTGAACACGGAACATACCACATAATTTCTAGGCCTCATGCTGCAATGCTGTAAACTTTAAGTTACTCATTCAACAAAAACGATGGGGTGGGCCATATATGTAGTATGCTGTGCCACTTGCTGTGGGTGGGATACAAAAAGAATTTTGCCTAATATTATGTAGAGGCAAAGATGAGACTGAGCAATTGGCATTGCCGTTCAAGAGCTGTGATGGCACAAAGAGACCATCAGCAGTGATAAATCTCAATACAAGGGAACATATTATTATATGCCCAAATGATGTATTGATGTAGGCGACAGCTGCCAGAGATGTTGGTGAGAAAAACAAGGGGTTTGGGTGAAGTTAGGGAAGAAGGTGGTTTCTTAAAAAACCTTTTAGAGTTTTTTTTTTTGTTTGTTTTTTTAATGTTTATTCACCTTTGAGAGAGAGACAGAGAGAGAGTGAGAGCAGGGGAGAGGCAAAGAAAGAGAGAGGGAGACACAGAATCCAAGGCAGGTTCCAGGCTCTGAGCTGTCAGCACAGAGCCCGACGCGGGGCTCGAACTCACAAACCGTGAGATCGTGACCCCAGCCGAAGCCGGCCACTCAACTGACTGGGCCACCCAGGAGCCCCTAGACTTTGTTTTAAAAGTGAATAGTATATTAACTAACTAAAATTGAAATTAAAAAAACAAAGTGAATAGGAAATGCAAATGTGGAGGAGCAGTAGATGAAAATTCCAGGTAAGAACAAAATGTCAGAAGCAAAGCACAAAACGAAAAATCATGACAACAAAAATGGAAATATGGGGAGGAAGAAAGGAGGGCCCAGAGGGGTGGAACAAGGAAGAAATAATGTAAAAGTGGAGTGAATGGAAAAAGTGTTTTCAAGCTCTGTCCCACAGAGCCTGGAACTGAGTCTTGGGATTCTGGGCTTTTTTTTCAATATTTATTCTTTTTCAATATTTATTTTTATTTTTGAGAAAGAGAGAGAGAACACATGTGGGGGAGGGGCAGAGAGAGGGAGACAGGGAATCCAAAGTGGGCTCCACAGTGACAGCAGTGAGCCAGCCCGAGGTGAGCTGGAACCCAGGAACTGCAAGATCATAACCAGAGTCAAAGTTGGACACTCAACCAACTGAGCCACTCAGGTGTCCTCTGACCATTTTTTTTTTAATACCTCTTATACACTGGGCTTTTGCATATGCTCTCTTCAATGAAGAGAATTACTGTTTTATACACAAATAAGTAAATGAGTAAGTAAACAAACAAGCAAACAAATAAATAAAAGCCAAAGACTGAGAAGATGCTATAATGCTGAGTAAGGAGTGACAAGAAGTGGGAAATGGTGTGCCAGGGGAGGAGGGTATGCATCATTGGGGGTTTGGGAGGGGAGGCGGGTCTGGGAAAAGCTAGAAGATAAAAAGATATGTGTGCTCTGTTATAGCACATATAGAAACAGTATCTGAATATAGACATTTATTATCTTGAAGGGATTCAGGTGTGTGGTGACAGGGTCTGGACCTACCTATGGTGACACAGAGAAGCAATGATAGATTCAAGGGGAAGAGAAGGCAAGTAACTCTTATTATCCCTCCAACACGGTGCTAGACAGCTGATGTGCCTGGGTTCCTTTAATTGTCATACAAGTCCAGTAAAGTAGGATATAAAGCTAGCTAGGAACTGGCCAAGTTGTGACCTGAATTTAGAGTCGCCAAAAAAATAGCTATTCTGTGGCAGAACTAGATAACAAATTAAACAGAGATGTTGACTCAAAAATTTCCATTGAGTGCCCACTTAGAAAATATGGAAAAGCTGAAAAAAGGAAGATATTTGTCAGGATATGCAGCACATATTTTAAGAGCATAGACACTGGGTCAGAATGCCTAGCTCAAGTCTCACCTTTGCCCCTGGTTTGCTATGTGACACGGGGTGAGATACTTAACCTCTCTGTGCCTCAGTATTTTCATCTTTAAAATGGAGATAATAAACAGTGTCTATTTTCTAATCATGTTCTGAGTACTAAGCGAGTTAATATATGTGAGATGCTTATGACACTGGGTATATATTAACTACTATGTGTTAGCTATTATTTTTATAAACAGTTCATTTAAGACATAGTATCTGTACAAAAGCATAAATGCATGGGTTAACCTATACATGTGGCAAAACTGCATTGACCTAAATACACATACGACGATGAATGCAAGTAAAATTGAGGAAATCTGAGGAAGACTGATGAGTTACATCAATGTCAATATACTGGTTGTGATATTGCAATATAGTTTGTAAGATGTTAGCATTAGAGAAGAGTGTAAAGGGTAATATTTCTTATAACTGCATGTGAATCTCTATCCCTTTATAAATCTGTGGAAGAAATGTGTGTTGCAATGCACAGGTTTATGTGAATGGAAAGATTTCACGTGATATGGAGAGAAGAGTGATCTATTATGGCCTTAAAAGCAATTTGTACCATCAATGTGTGAAGAAAGGAGGGAGAAGTAAAGTGGGAGAAAGAGGGGGTAGTAAATAAGTAATTTTCTATGACAAAAAAAAAATCAGGTTAACAGCTAGCGGAGACTGGAAAATGGAGAAAAGAATCCATAGTCCCAAAAGCTGGTATAATCTGTTCAGTGCACAATAGCACCCAAATGAGGGATCAGCAAAGGCTGGAACTCGGACCCCAAACGTGTGACCTCCACTAGAGGAAAGGGCCTTTTTGCCTATTGATACGAAGTAGCAGTTAGAGCTAGTACAGGGACGGAGTAAGACTCCTCCTGTCCAAACTGGGGTACAAAGCACCATCTCTGTTGGACCTCAGCTAGGAAGCCTTGGACAGTTTCTACAGCACAGGTAAAGAGGAAATTAAGAAAAAAACAAAAGAGAGAGAAAAATCTTGATCCTTTGTAAAGGTACTGAAACTCTAGAATCTAGAAATATTGTTTTGACTTTCCATGTTTCTGAGAAAATACATGGAATTAGGGCTAATAAAATAATGCCAGAAATGCCTTTTTTTGGTATGAATTGTAAGCTCATTTTGTTCAACTGAGGAAGCTAAAAGCATTTTTTTGTCTTTTTAAAATTTTGGCTTTTTTATTATTATTATTTTGTATTTATTTATTTATTTATTTATTTATTTATTTTAATGTTTATTTTTCTTTTTGACAGAGAGAGACAGAGGCAGAGCATAAGTGGGGGAAGGGCAGAGAGAGGGAGACACAGAATCTGAAGCAGGTTCCAGGCTCCGAGCTGTCAGCACAGAGCCTGATGCAGGGCTCGAACTCACGGACCGCGAGATCATGACCTGAGCTGAAGTAGGAGGCTTAACTGACTGAGCCACCCAGGCGCCCCCGAATTTTGGCTTTTTTAATATAGAAATGTTCTAAAACACAAGTATAAATATAGTTGTATAATGGATTTCCTATATCCATTGACCAGCTTCAAAAATTATCAAATGGCAAATCTTATTTATCCATACAACCACACCTCCACTGAATTCTGTAAAAGGAAATCATAAATGTCATATTATTAATGTGTGTATCATTCAGTTTATGTCTCTAAAAATTAAAGTTTTTTTTCTAAAATTTTTTAATGTTTATTTATTTTTGAGGGAGAGAGAGAGAGAGAGAGAGAGAGAGAGAGAGAGAGAGAGAATGGGAGAGGGGCAGAGAGAGAGAGGGAGACACAGAATCAGGCTCCAAGTTCTGAACTGTCAGCACAGAGCTGGATGCGGGGCTTGAACCCACAAGCCATGAGATAATAACCTGAGCCAAAGTCAGATGCCTAACCTATTGAGCCACCGAGGCACACCTCTATTGCATTCTTAATGTCATTATAATTGTATTTATCAACTTTGGAATTTTCAATTTTTTCATCCATTATACTTCCGTGGTGAGTTATCAATACTGTCATCTCTTTTCTTACATATATTAATCAGTTATTTAAAGGTATATACCTGGTGGGGAGCCTAGGTGGCTCAGTGGGTTAAGCGTCCGACTTCGGCTCAGGTCATGATCTCACAGTTCGTGGGTTCGAGCCCCGCATTGGGCTCTGTGCTGACAGCTCAGAGCCTGAAGCCTGCTTCGGATTCTGTGTCTCCCTCTCTCTTGGACTCTTCCCAACTCGTGCTCTGTCTCTGTCTCTGTCACAAAGGTAAATAAACATTAAAAAAATTTAAAGTATATGCTTGGTAACTTTAATATCTTAACCACTTTAGGGTCCCTTTCTATTATTTGGTTTCTTTTCTTGCTTTTCTGTCATTTGTTCCCATCTCTCAACATTTCTGGTAGTTATTGGTTAAATGTTAGGTGTTGAGTATAAAAAGATGTAAAAGTTCTGGATAAAAGTTATTTTCTTCCAGAGAGGATTTACTTTTGTCAAGGTGTCAGTAAAAACTGATATAAATCAATGACTTTTATCTCATCAAAGACTGAGATGAATCGGGCTGGGTGTTACTTTTATAGAGGCCATGTCTCTTTTGAGTTTTTCCTTGGAGCACATAGCACAGCTTTTCAGAGGTATCAACTGAAACAGAGTTTTCTGGGGCCCTTTCTCACTGGTAGCTCTAAAATCCAATATTTACCCTTCCAGCTCCATGAGAGGGGCATCAGTTCTGCTTCACATGATAGACAGTCTCCAATAAAACTGCTCCACTCTGCCATTGGTTATGTAAACCAATGAGCATGGTGTGCACAGCAAGTCAGATTCGGCAACTGATTCCTGCATTAGGCCATCACTTTCTGTGCTATGCCTGAAATCTGGTTAATACTTCATGGGTGGGAAATGTTCGAGAAAGGTGGCTCATCTAAATTTTTTTCTCGAATGTGGGGCCCTCGAAAGCTGGCTGCCTTGGTTGCTGGCTGATTACCTTTCAAACAATGTATTTATTTATTTATTTATTATTTATTTATTTATTTATTTTTAATTTATTTATTTATTTGCCTTTTAAAATATTCTGCCCTTATAATTTAACTCAGTAGAATAGATGGTCTGATATAGATTATTCCATATTAGCCAGAAATAAAAGTTTCATCTACATGTCATTCCTCCTTGTGATTATGGAAACTGTCTTCAACATAACCTCAAGATTCTTTGATAGCTTTCTTGATTTCTAAATATGTCAGGATATTCTATGTTTATCTCCTATATTCAGAGGGAAACAGGTGTTGCAATCTTGATAGACTGGCTTTACTTGAAAAATAAAGACATGAAGGAGAGGAAATGCTTATTTTTTTTTTTAATTGGGTAAGGGTGGAAGGAAACAGGCAACAATCCAGATAAAGTAAACAGCAAATATCAAGCTATGAAATGGGAGTTTGTGTAAGATGTTTTAAGGAACAGCAAGAAAGGCTGGATGGCTAAAGCAGAAGAGTAAAGGGGCCAGTAGGAAAATAAGTTCAAGTATAGACCTATGCCTATGGTGTAAGACCTAAGAATTTACTAAGCATTCCTCAGTTTTCTCTGTGTATATGATACCACACAAATATAAACACTGCTAAAAGTTGAATGTGGGGAAGAAGTAAGGATTAAAGCTATCCTAGAAGATTATGTATAGATTATCTTTTCCAATTCTTACAACACTGTGAATTAGATAGTATTTCCCTTTTATAGATGAAGAACTTGACGCTCTGAGCTGTTAACTAAACTGTCCCAAGATCATACAACTAATAAGTGATAGAAGTAAAATCTGAATTTCAAGTGTTTTACATCTATATGACTTGGTAGAGATTGTCATTTTAATACCATTTTTGGTTTTTTGATTATTTGAGCTGTCTGAAAATGGAATCACCTATTTCTACAGTGGTTCTTAATTTTTTTGAGGTCACTGAAACTCTTGGGAATTTGATTCAGTATAGACACTAACCCATACATTAAAAAATTCAACTATAATTTCGGGTGTTATCTGATCCCTGAACCTCATTTAGGTACCCTTATGGCATCTATGACCTCAAGTTAAGAACTTGGGAGAGACTGAGAGTTTTCTGGTTCTATAAACATTCAAGTAGAGGCTGGACAACCAGTATAGCCTGCCATTGTAGAGAAAATGGAAGCATGGATTGATGAACTTCTGGTGAGGATCCTAAAATAACTGTGAAAATTGCCAAATTAGCATGATATATTTGTATGTTCCCTCTCTTGATCACCTGTACAAGTATACCCTTGTATCTTACACAGTCGTAAAAGCCTCCATCGCCTTGAAGCATTTCATCCAGTGCAACTTTTAAATTATTTCCATGGTGTTAGAGTTGGCAAGAGAGTGCTTTGAACCTGGTGGCAAGGATCTCCATCCAGGGGGAAAAAAGGAGAAAAGAGATGCAATCTGAGCCAGAACCAACCACCATCTACTCTACGAGACAATTTCTTTTATAAAATGCCAATATCCTCAAATGGCATCGAATTGTCATATTTATTTTGTTGACTCAGTTGGTTCCTAAATTGCAATTCAAATCACTTACTGGAATATTTCGATGTGTTAAAAATAATATCGAGGCAAACAAAGACTCATGCCTTTCTCACTTCATATAACCATTTTGTTTATGAATTTGCATCCCAGACAAACTTGCTTTATTTGGATGGCCAGTCTTTCAAAAATATTCTCCAAAAGTCTCACAGGCCCAAGATTTTAAACTTTTGTACAAACATATTTGTACTGATTTTTTTCACTTTTAGTGTTCCGTTGCTGCTTTTAGTTCATTTTCAAATTATTTCTTATTTTGAAGTGCAGTCTAGGGTGAAGGATATTTGGTTGGAATCTGAAGGAATATATTCTAATTTTATTCCCCAAACTGATCAACTAGACTATCTACAAATACAGCAACTAAACAGAGCCAAAAATCAAGAAAAAAAATATGGTATGTTACACACGGAAGAGGCCTCATCAGAAATGAGTAAATACGATGAATACACAACACTCAATATCCATTATTTTTATTATTAAATTTTAAATCACTTTTTGTTTATGATTATTAAGATAATGCCTACTCACTGAGAAAACCTGAATATACAGAGAAGCATAAGGAAAACCTATTTAAGAGTCTATATAATTCTACTACTCTAAAATATCAAAATTATAATACTTTCCTGTCTTCATTTATACCTTGCAAATATATCTCTATAGTACTTTATTTGAAGTATGTTTATGTAAGTTTTTTATAGGTCATGTATATATGTTTATATAAATATATATGTTTCTATCTTAGTTTGTAATAAGCATGTCTCTATGACATTACTCTTTAGAACAAAGTTTTGAAATGTTTACATCATAGTTCACCAAATATAAACACTATTTTTCAATAAATCCTCACTTTGGATATTTATTCAAATATTTTATAAGCATAACTATGGGAAATACCCTTGTCCATAAATATCTAGAATCACTAGGTCAAAAACCATGGATATGCTAAGCTATTTGACACGTATCACTAATGTCTCTGACTGTTTTCCAGAAGCATTTTCCATGTATGCAAGTGCTCACTTCACATCACTAATTTTCCAACCATGCTTGTTAAATAATTGCCAAAATGAAATATGAAAATCATGGAGTTATCTTAATATATATTTAATTGCAGGTGAATTGGAGCATTTTTCACATATTTTTTTGGCCATCTGTAATATTTTTGAGAATTGGTTTTTTAAGATTTTTGTCCAAAGAAATGTGTTTTTTAAATATGTATTTATTTTTAAGAGAGAGAGAGAGAGAGAGAGAGAGAGAGAGAGAGCACAAGAAGGGGAGAGGTAGAGAGAGAGGGAGAGGGAGACACAGAATTTGATGAAGGCTCCAGGCTCCGAGCTATCAGCATAGAGCCAGATGCGGGGCTCGAACTCACGAACTGTGAGATCATGACCTGAGCTGAAGTCAGACACTTAACCAAATGAACCACCCAAGCGCCCCAAAGAAATATATTTTTTTTTAAAGAAAGAATATAAATTTTTACTATGTTTATAGATATATATGTATATATTTATATTAGCAGAGAAAAAAGTTTGAAAGGATACATGCCACTGAAAGGGGGTGCTTGCAAGTGCAGGAAATTTTTTAGTCTTTATAAGTACCTTTGTTTTGTCTAAATAAGTTATTACTTTTGTTTTTAAAAATATAAAGTATTATATATACTTACCTGTGTATTTATCTGTGTAAAATTTTGGTGATCCTGAGGGTAACTTTTGTGCCTGGAGGAATTATAGCCATTTGGATTTCCAAAATTAATATTAAATTTGATAAAATCACAAATACAGATTTACTTAAGGTTTTAAGTTCAAATTTTAGGTTATGTTGTATTTTTCATTATTCTTTTTATAAATTGAGTAAAATTTACAAAATCTTTCAAGAAATTTTCTGATTAATGTAAACTGGAAAATTTTTAATCTCTACCATTTACAAACTTGGTTAATTCTTTGACACTATTGACTATGACTCAAGTATAAATTTAATATATTGTCTCTTTTGAGTTGACCCTTAAGCAATGTGATGGTTAAATAGGGCACTGACCCCCACAACACACGCAGCTGAAAATCTGCATATAACTTCTGACTACTTCCAAACTTAACTACTCATAGTTTACAGTTGACTGGAAGTGATAACAAACAGTTGATAAACACATATTTTGCATGTTATGTTTATTATGTACTGAATTTTCATAATAAGGTAAGCTAGAAGAAAGAAAATGTTATTAAATCATAAGGAAGAGAGAATATATTTATTTACGGTGCTGTACTGTATTTATTGAAAAAATCCAGTGTAATTGGACCCACACAGTTCAAACCCATGTTGTTCAAGGGTCAACGCTAATTCAGTTACTCCCAGTTAGTAATTTGCTTAAGTACTTAAATAACTTTAGTAATCCTAATATATTAAAACTCTCAAATACAGTGACACCTAAGACTTGAAAAATTATTTTATAAGTTTTGACTTAGAAATTTTAAGTCCTAAAAAACTGCTCAGATACACATTTAATTGGAATCTAAGGCTATCCTGCCAAATGCTCTACTATTCCCAAATGCCTTATTAAAATAGTTAAAATATCAAATAAAACTAATTGACCAAATTACTACCAAAAAAATCTCCATTTCTAGATTTAACAGAAACATAGTAAGGCTATGATGATAATTTACACTTTATCATCTATATTTTCAATTCTAATATTTCCAGAGATTGAAAGAAAATTATCCACAAAGAAAAAAAAGAAAATTGGGTCACCATTTTTTTAATTTAATTTATTTATTTTTTTAATTTTCTTAATTTACATTCAAGTTAGTTAGCATATAGTGCAACAATGATTTCAGGAGTAGATTCCTTAATGTCTCTTACCCATTTTGGGATGACCATTTCTGTGAAATGAAGGAAAAAATGGATTGCAAATATCCAGATGTATTTTTTTTCCCTTGCCACTGAGGGACACATTGGGCTACTTTTTCAAGTCACTGTAACATCCATGACTTCAAATCCATATCTTCCAGATAGATTTGGCCAGCCTTATATCCTGGTCACTTTACCACTTGCTAGGATTGAATGAATCTATTCCCTCCTTCATACTATTCTGAATTTGTTTCATGTTCTTACAGTATAGCCAAGACACAATTCTTAGGATATTTCAATGATAAATGATTATATTCCTTAATCTCTCAGAGCTATGCTGATTAAGCAATTACATCATTTAAGTCATCCTAATGACAATTATTAAGAAAATAGTGCATATTAGGAAAATGTACTTTTTCATGCAGTAACAGACAAATATTAACCTAATTATACATGGGATTTTAGTTTAATTATTTGCTTAGAGTCACTATTCTACTTAGCATAAGGGATGAGTTCCCTAAAATGGAAGCAATATTTGATTCAGAGCTAAATAAAATCAACAGTACCTGTTCCCCTCACAACTGTGTTCCTATGTCTATATGTGGTCAATCATACCCTCCTTTCTTTATACGCCCTGAAGCAATCTTGTGCCTGAAATACACTTTTTTTCTGGCAACCCTTGACATTTTTTTTTTTTTTGAAACTTTTCTTCAGGTACCACTGATGTTCATATTTCCTCCATAAAGCAAAGAACTTCTACTAATTTCTTATTGGCCACTTATCTGTACCGTCTGTGTGTTTGGTTGGTACCTTAGGTGCTTCTCTCTGTTCCAAGCCAGTAAAACTTTAGATTTTCATAACTTGTGTCATTCTTCTGCACTATAATTTTCCCACCTTTGATTAGCCAGAAATGATAGGTCAAACTGGTCATGACAATTTCAAGGACTGGCCAATCATTGGTAGCAATTATAAAACATGTGGCAGTCATTGCTAATGATCCTCAAATCTCCACTGTTCCTTTTTCCCATATTAAGAAAAATTTTGGCTGGATCTGTCATTGTTCACCAAAGACTAAACTTGTTAGAGTCCTTTGCAGGTAGGAATTGCCATTTGACTAGGTTCTAATAAAAATGAGATGTGAGAGGGAGCTAGTTATCTTCTTAAACAGAAATGCCCATGCCTCTCTGTTCTTCTCCCTGTCCATGTTGGCTAGAATTTTGGCAGGGGCCAGAGGAGTCATCTCAGAGTACATAATGGAAAACATGAATTTAATATGGCTGAGCAACAACATGGAAAGAGCATGGGTCCCCAGTGCCACAGGGCCACCATGTCAAAACTAGATCCTTATAGTGAGCCTGTTATGTAAGGGAGGGGAAAAAAAGTATCTTTACTTCCAAACATCTCCTCTAAAGGTATGTGCCCTTTCACACTTGTACTCTACCATTTATTACCAGTTGAATAGACTTCTAACAAGTAATATAAGCTAAGGAGATGCAGTGATGTGCCACACAAATTTTCTTTGGTTGAGAACACATAATAGATTTTATTAAATTGAATTGACTGGATAGGAGAAAGAAAAATAGTTATATTAACTGCACCATTAACTACTGCAGTGAATGTTTGTACACGTAAAATGTTTCTCTATCAAATACCTATCTTTCTGAGTAAATATGGATTTATCTCTTCATTGGTGAGAGGTAAATAAATTTGGCCTGTGCCTAATACTTTGAAAAAGTATGTACCTCTATGCTGGCTTTAATATGCTTATTAAATTAAGAAATATGCTTCAAAATAAGCCTAAGAGATGGTGGTAGAGCATAATACAAAGGGAAGAAACTTTAGAGCAAAAAGAGATCTGGATTTGGGTGATAGCTATGCTGCTGTGGCAGGCAGAATTCCGAATGATCCACATGATTCCCACCTCCTGATTTGCCTACCTATTGTCGTCTCCTTTCTTTGAACGTAGATAGAACCTGAGACTATAATAAGACACCATTTCTATAAATAGCTATTAATCAGTTGACTCTGAGTTAATCAAAAGGGAGAAAATCAAGGTGAACCTGACCTAATTAGCCAAGCCCTTAAAAAAAAACAAAAAATGACAGACCATTTCTAAAGTCAGAAGGAATGGACGTGTGAGAGTTCATATGGTGAGGGGTCATGTGGCAAGGACCAAAAAGCAGACTCTAGGAGCTGACAGTGGTCCCCAATTGACATGTAGTAAGACAACTCCTCTAATCCTACTCCCACAAACAAAGGAACTGAATTTGGCAAACAACCGAGGGCAGTCAGAAGCAAAAATGTCCTTAGTTGAGCCTTCAGATGAAGAGGTGGCTGGCCAACACTTTGATTTCAAAGAAACACATTTTTGAAAGAAAAGATAAAACAAATATTAAATATGTCTGTATGTATTTGTATACATTTATATTAGCAGGTAAAAAGTGTGAAAGGGCACATACCTTTAGAGGAGATGTTTGGAAGTAAAGAAATATTAGTTTTTATATGTTCCCCATCTTGTCTTAACAAGAGGAAGAGAGATTCTTGTAATGGCAGAATGCTTAGCAAAACTCTTTCCAATTAGGTGGAAAACTGAGCTTTTAATCAATAAACTTGGGCATAAAGTTGAGATTTCCAAGCAAAACACTGAAGGTGTTGCCTGGGTGCTTCTCGCTGCTTATAGTAAAATGTCAAAGAATTAATTCAGTCACACAAAGGTTATTTCAAGAGACTAGGATTTGCCTCACACATCTCAAGCAAACCAGAGGACCTCTAAGAAAAGGGGCAAAAATGAAAGAAGGGGTTATCTTGAAAGGATTTGTGGGTATGCCTTTGGTAAAATGGAGTTAATGCCATGAAAATCCATGGAAGGCCTACACAGTCCATAAAAATATTGTATCAGCAAAAACCTCTCAATCTTGGCCTAAAAAGGACAGAGGAAGTACAAATGAAAGACTTTGTCAGACATCACCCTCTCCCATTGTACTGGCAAGAAGCAGGCTGATAAATTAGTCAACTGCAAATGTGGGCTACTTTTCACAAAAAAAGGAAGGATGAATCAGAGGGTAAAACCAAGAACCCAGGGAGTAGAACCAGGAGCTACAGAGAACTATTCACAATCTTTAAAAACTAATCAAGAAACTCCCATTTACTGTATGGATTACAGAAGTGCTTTGGACCAGTGACTCCTTTTTACCTTCCATTTCCACTTTTTAAAATCAGAATGTTTATAGCTATCATCCCAAATGCCTGTCTCACCATTGCATGTTGGGAATGTTGTACACAACTAACTTTTCTCTTTACTTTTATAGGTCCACAGATGGAGAGGAATTGTGCCCCAGGAGCTGTATTAATGGATTATAGTAGGGCCTCATCTGTACCTCATGAGGACGATTTAGATGATGAGACTTTTTTTACTTGAAGCTAAGGAAATTTAGATACAATTTTGGACTTCATCTGATGAAATTATGAAATTTATAATTAGGTGATGAGATTTTGGACTACAGCTGACGATGTAATGGGATGAGTCTTTTGGGGATCTTGGGAGTGAATATATTTTGCATTAGGAAGGGCATAGCATGACAAACAGAACTGTATGAGGGCCACCATGACTTCTGCCCCCTGGTGTACACACCCTGGATAGTCACCTCCCTTCAAATATGGGTGGTTACTGTGCATATGAATATGATAGGATAGTTATTCATTTTTAGGTTAAGTTTTATGCCAAGTGGTGATGGGATTGTCATTCAGTGATTACCTGCCATCATATGAGACTCCAGCACAGCAGTCAGTAGAATTATTTAGAAGTCAGAGGGATCAGCTCCTGCTGGCTTGGAAGAAAACCAGCATTCACACTGTGAACTTCCCGTGGGAGTCTGCTAGAAGGGGACTGTGGGCAAACTCTAGAAGCTAAGAGTGGTCCCCCACCAAGAGCCAGAAGAAGACAGGGACCTTAGTTGCAGCCATAAGGAAATATATCATGTCAACAACAAATGAGCTTAGAAGAGGTCCCCAAGCCTCAGGTAAGAATCACAGCCCTGGTTAACATGTTGATTTCAGTTTGGCAAGACCCTGAGCAGTGGACTCAGCTAACCTGTACTTGTATTTCTGACCCACAGGCCTGTGAGATAATAAATAGGAACTGTTATAAACCACTAAGATCATGGTAATTTGCTGTACAAGAATATTAATCGGGGGCACCAGGGTGGCCCAGTTGGTTGAGCCTCCGACTTCAGCTCAGGTCATGATCTCATGGCTTGTGAGCTTGAGCCTCACGTTGGGCTCTGTGCTGACAGCTCAGAGCCTGGAGCCTGCTTTGGATTCTGTGTCTCCCTCTCTCTCTGCCCCTCCCCCGTTTACTCTGTCTCTCTCTTTCTAAAAAATAAATAAAAACATAAAAAAAAGAAATTAATCAAGTATAGCTACTAATAAGCTATGTCACTCTCAGAAAAATTGTGTAACACACTCACTAAACCTCAGTCTCTGCACCAGTTAAATAGCATAGTTAGTAACACCTATGTCATACCATAGTGTGCTAAATAAAATCATTCTTACCAAGCGGAAGTAAAATGTCAGGCTCTTAGTAAGTGCTTAAGAACACATATATACCATTATTTCTAAGAAAAGTATAAAAACCTTAAGTACACTTCCTTCAACTATCTTGACATTTATCAAAGGTTTAACCTATGTGCTCTAATCTGTTACCCACCTGCTCTCCATCTTTGAAATACACTCCTGCACTTCACCTTCCTGCCTAAAGCTTTATTTGAATCTCTCTGAAAGCCTTAATCAATCTGTTTTCGGAGTGACCACAGTATCTGCTATGTAGTTTTATTTAAGGCATACTTTATTCTACCCTATATCTGGTGGTTTGCATGGCTGCATTCTCTTCGAATGGCAGGATGTTTTAAGCCAGTATTATTCTTCTTGGTATCTATGCCTTGGACCTTTGACTCCAGAATCTAACAAAGTGCCTGATACAGAGTAGAAACCTAATCAATATGCACCGAATTGCAATGAAACACCAGAGGGGAATTCTACATACTATATTCAGGTAATGCCACACTTTCAATTTCCTATGACCAAAAAAAACAAAACAAAACAAAACAAAACAAAAAAAACACAAATGTTTTCCTGTGTATTTTGTAATGGCTAAAAATTGGACTAACTTAGGCAAGTCAACATAGAGAAGGCGTGGTAAATTATAAATTTATTTTCATGCTTCAAATATGACTCTATCTTTAACACTGAACCAATTACATACTAGTACTTATGTAGTATGCAACACTCATATTTATAAATCTCAATTAAAAATCATATGTTTTGCTCAGTACATATGAGTATAATATCTGCTTGATAGACCAGGTTTTTCATATTTCCACTGATGTTTTTCTTGCTACTGCTGAACAGTCTCTTTGACTTTAGGCTTTAGGGTAAGACATTTATACTCAAAATAGTAAACAGATTTAAGTTAGTATTAGGGGAAGCCTTCTTACTTTTCAGGTATATCATGCAACTTCTTGAGAACATCTGTGGAAGCTTCTGTGCTTTCCAAAAGTTGCGTTTTAGAATGGTGTCATTATTAAAGTTTGGTTAATGATGATTCATCCTTCCTGAAGCAAAGAAAATGGGTGCCAGTAATGTTGATGGCACTCTAGACCTTGCTTACTAAAAGGCTCTGACTTGCAAAACTGAAAGCATTAAGTATATTTTTATATCCAAGGCAAACAAATTGTGCACAACTATAAATACCCCATTTTATTAAAAATTACAGCGTTGTTTTTTAAAAAAATCAATGCAATATTAATTTCTTTGGCAAAGACGCATATAGATGCAACTAAAAGAAAATGATGATTAACTAGTGAAACAAATAAAAAACCCTAGAGTCTATTTTGATAAAGGAGAATTATGTTTGATAAATAGTAAAGGAAAAATCAGGTTTTCAAAATAATGAAAGCTATCTGATAATAGAGCAATAAATCAAGTGACGAAAAGAAAGATGGATACAATTGAATACTGAAAATAATACTAAATAAAACTAAACTAAATAATTATTGTCATTATTATGTTATTCAGGGCTTATGGAAATACACCATGACTTATATCTCCTTAAAACTGAAATTTATTCTTTTAAAACACACACATGCGCACACATAATTTTAACAAACTGACTCTCCACTTAAGAGCCTTAAATCAGGGAGTTAAATAAGAATGAAGCAATGGCATCAGAGTAAAAGAAAAGAACAAAGCAATGGCGTCACAGCAATTTGCAAAGCAAAATTTGATGAGATCTCGTAAAATTTCAGTTGCGCAGACTTCAAACACAAAACGTCATTTCTAGCATGAAATAATATTCCTGTCCAGGGTAACTCTGTGTGTGTGTGTGGTGTATGTCTGAAACTCACATAGAAATGTTAAAGTGGCATATTAGCTACAAAGACCCCCAAAATGTTAGAAAACTAGTCTTTGGCCATTGCCAATGGTTTCTTACTATAACTATGTAGAGAGGATAAAATTCAATTGTCTTAAGCACTTAAAAATGAGTAAGTTATTTCCTGTATCTATTCTATATCTGCATGAGTAGAATCTTATACTTAAAAAACAATTTAGCGGAGTCCAGAATTCTAGTGGAACATTATTATCCTTATGGAAGTTGACCCTATTTTCTCCTTGTCTTTTGATCTCTATTATATTGTTGGCATTTTAGACTATTGCAAACATTCTAACTTCTTAGCCAAATTGTTTTCACTTTGCAAGCAGGCTATCTGAGTTTTTTCTACAGTTGCTTTGAAGATTTTCTCTTTGTCTTCAGTGTTATACATTTTCACTAAGTTGTGTCCAGGTGATGGTTAATTTTTATTTATCCTGCTATTAACTTGTGCTTCTCAAGTCTTAGGATTCCTGCCTTTCATCTATTCCAAATTTTCTTCAGCTACTGTTTTTCAAATATTGCCTCACTGCCATTCTCTCTATTTTGTCTTTCAGAAACTTACAGGTGATGTGTTGCACTATCTCATTATATTGTCTGTGCGTCAAAACCGCGTTCATAATTTTCAAGTTTTATATCTCTGTACTGCACTTGGGGAAATTTTTTCAATTCTATATCCCAAATTACTAATTTTTTCTTTGGTTTCTTTAATCTATCCATTGAGATTTTTTTTCTCCTTTCATCACAATGTCTATTTCATTTTATTTATTTTATTTTTGTTTGTTTAAAAAATTATTTATTTTAAGAGATGTACACGTGCACATGTGAGCGAGGGAGGGGCAAAGAGAGAGACAGAGAGAGAGAATCCCAAGCAGGTTCCGTGTTGACAGCACAGAGCCTGACATTGGGCTTGATCCCACAAACCGTGAGATCATGACCTGAGCCCAAATCAAAAGTCTGGTGCCCAATTGACTGAGCCACCCAGGTGCCCTGCCATGTTTGCATTTCATTTTAGAAGTTCACATTAGTTCTGTTAAAATTTTAAAATTAACATTTCATAGTGTCTTGTTTCTAAAAGCCTAATTATTTTCTTTTTAAATCTATTCATTTAAAATTACCAATTAAAAATTTTAATCTAATTATCCTGAGAAGTCTTGAAACTAAGAACTCAATATACTAAGAATATACCATAAGAATATGGTATAATACGAATGCCTTAGTATATTTATGTCTACCAATTAATCCATATTGAATTTTCTTGATTTGTTTTGTAAATTTTTGTTGTGAGCTATTTCTTTTTTGGTAGAGGAATCATTTCCAGCCCAGGAGGTGTTTCGCACTTCTCTTTCATGACAGTGAAGTCAAGTGCTATCTCTGACTAAAGATGGATTTTATAATTTTTCAGCATGAGGCTTCCTAAATTACACAGAGCAAATTTGGACCTCAACACGGGCAAGTCCACATCTATCACTTAGCTTGTCCAATAGTCTTTTGTCCCCTCCCTACTCAGAATCTTGGGAAAAATAGGCAGCCGTTCTGTGCCATGAGGTGGGTTATCTCTAGATCACTCTTTCACCAAGCATACAAGTCAGACTGAGTTCTCTGGAAGGGAGACTGAAAAAAAGCTTAGAGTTCAAGCTATTCATTGGGAAGTGTCCTTTAGATGAACACCCATGCCAGGAAAGGGAAGGAAATACAATTAGATGGTGGAAGAAGTGGAGCTGAAATGCAGTTCCATTAAATGCATCTGCTTACTCGTTGTGTGGCTTTCGAGCTGGTGTGGACTTCTGTAGTTGTTTCCCACCAAGGAAACCGAGCCAGGCCTCTGTACCCCTGTCAGTCATTGGACGCTGACCGCCCTGAGAAAGGGGTACGGCTTTACTGAGACAGTTCTCTTTAGCTAGCTGAAATAATTTCTAGAGGGGGGTGGCAACAAAAGGCTGTTTGCCAGGCATTCCTCACAACTGGGGTCATAAATCCTTTATTCCTGAAAGGGGATCCAGCAGCATATTATTCACCACAGAGGACTTCAAGGGCCCCAACTCCACCTCAGGTGAACTCCAAACGTTACATCCTGTTCCCATGTGAACATGAAACTTACGCTCTAACTTACTGACATCAAAATTAAAAACTCCATTCCTACCACACTCCATCTCCTACACCAGGACCAGGTGCGTTAATAGTTCATGAGCTTCTAGTTCCTGTTTATAATTACTGGAGTCATCTAAACTAAGACATTTCTGGAAGTCCAATTACACTGGAGACAAGACTGTCCTAGGCAAAATGGGAAGCATATTATTTATTTCAAGTATCTTTCTTTCTTGTGCTTTTATACAGGGGGTCATTTTTTTTTTTTTTTTGCTTTTTATATTCTCCCTACCCCTGGAATTTCTTCATATATATGTGGGAAGTTTTTCATTTTATTTTAGCCCATCAATTTGCAGGAAAGGAAGTGAATGTGGTCAATTTTTACAACTTAACCTGAATTTATCAGAATCGTATCAAAGGTAATAGATGCCTATTCCATTATATTTTACAGCAAATTAATATCCAGCACTATTTATGAAATAATTATTTACCCATTGATTTGAAAGAATACTTTTATTATACTTGAGTCCCTGACACATATAAACATGCACCCAGATATTCAAACACTGAAATCTATTCTCATATTTTCCCGTCACCTCCATTAATCTTCTTATCCATGCATTTTTTTTTATAATTTTATCTTCAATAATTAACCTGTGTCACATAGATTTGATATTTGTGGATTCGTGATTCATTTTTCTATACACGGTCCTTCTATGCTCTGCTAACATAGGCTGTAACTACTACTTAAAACAAATGTTGACATTGCCTTTAAAACTGCACAAAACTCCCGCCAGAAATTTGATTGAAACTTCACTACATAATTAGACCTGAATATTTTTGTTATTTTTCTAATTTGTCTAGATATTTTATATTTATTATTGAATTTTTTTCCCTGTTGATTATTGTAGATAGGGAGGAAAACATTTGCTTTCTTTCTTTATACATTGTGCAGCTACCTACTTTATTGAATATACCTTTGGATTTTGCAGCTTGGGTAACTGAATCTAAGATAAAACATTCTCTCTTTCCTCCCCCCGTACAAATATGTCATTTTTTGAATTTTGAATAGTGCAGCATATCATTGTAACTAGAGATTAACCAGGCTGATAACAACCACAGGAAGTAATGCATGATTGTGGTTAGCAGTCTAATTCTGAGCAAAATTCCACTGTAGTTAGTTTACAGGAGAATCCTCCTATATTTTCCTTTGTATAAAAACAAAGACCACAATAGTGACCACCCAGAAGTAAAGGACTTGCTGCTAGAAGGATACGGAGAGAGAGAAAAAACTTTGCTTAAACACATGTTCTTGTTTATATTTTACTTAGACAAATTTAAATTGAGATTTTAAAATAAAATGCAATGTCTATCTGACTTACATATTTCTAAAACATCTGCTGTGAGATAATAATAGCAATTAAACACACTCTTAACTAGCATCAGAGGTACTTTTAAAATGACAATCCTCAGATAAATGAGTTACTCTCGAAATAAGTATGGAACCAGGAAAAAATATATATATTTATAACAATTTACCAAAGAAACATCAATTTGTCCATTACAAGTTACCTGTTTCTTTTGAGAACTCAGTATCCGAGTTCCTCTGAACTTGTCTCAGTTCTCCCAAGACCCCATACTCTCTCTTGATTCTGGGGCATTTCATGCCAGTCTCCTTCCCCTTCTTCCTTCCCCATCCATCACATCTGCCCATCCATCCGTTTCCATGTCTCATTGCCTAGGAAGTTTTTACTGGTGAACTCTTCTCAAAGGACCTCAACAATTGTCTCCCACTTTTTACCTGTACTTCTTCCTACATTTTTATTCTAATACTTCTTATCTTTTGCACCTGAAAAAAAAATTGAATTTTGAGGAAAGGGGGCATTCTCTCTTGTAACTTTATCTTCAATAATTAACAAGGAGCTGGACAAGTAGTCAATGCTTATTAAATAGCTGTAGACTAAATGAATGAATATGTAAATGATTCTTCAAAATAGCAGCGTGGTAGTTTTGCATTATGTCAACTTGGCTAAGCTGAAAACTGTTTCTCAGAGTCACCTTTCCTATATAATTCCTGGTTAAAGTTAGGGAAGAGAGAAATGAGCACTTTTAGAAACTGGAAATTAAACAGCAGTCATTGCATTTTGAATGTCATTGTGGTTCAATATGGCGGAAGTAGCTGCAAAGTGGGTGGTAGGTCTCACTTTGTCCTTGCCCTCCCTCACTCCGCTCCAGGTCTCCTTCCTTCCAGACCCCTAGTTACTCCTCAGCTTCTTCCAGAGTTACATGAGGTCTTATAAGGAGTCCTTTATTCCATAATTCTCACACTAGTCCTGCTTTTCTGATAAAACTGTGAGACACAGAGTAATAACCACAATTTCTCTCTTTCAGATTTCGTCATGCTTTGTTAAAAATGCTGAAGATTGGGGTGCCTGGGTGGCTCAGTCGGTTAAGCGTCCGACTTCGGCTCAGGTCATGATCTCGGGGTCCGTGAGTTCGAGCCCCGCGTCGGGCACTGTGCTGACAGCTCAGAGCCTGGAGCCTGTTTCAGATTCTGTGTCTCCCTCTCTCTGACCCTCCCCCATTCATGCTCTGTCTCTCTCTGTCTCAAAAATAAATAAACGTTAAAAAAAATTAAAAAAAAATGCTGAAGATAAACAAATCAAGGTTATGGATTTCCTATGAGATTTTCATTGCAGAAAAAAAAAATTGAACCAATTTGGAAATTAAAAAAAAACAACAGCCTATCCTTATGAAGAGTTTATAAAATCCATAAAATAGACTAAATCAGGGTAAGCTAAATAAACAAAGATTTTTCTCTGGCCTTGGACACATTTCTTAGGCTTGTGAAGAGGCTCTCTGCAGCTGTGTGCAAACCTGCCCATAACATAATCCCAAATAATAAAATATAAATATAAAACATAGAAAGATAAATATGAATCCAGATATATATATATATATATGTATAATATATTAATATATTATATGTAAAGCTGAAGAAGACTAGGTCCACATCGAGGTGAGGCAAGTTATGGGACAATCAGGAATAAAATATGGAATGAAGTCATGGAATTAATTAAGTTACTAAATAAATGTTATGTAAATCATTGTTATTTCTATTTTTGTTAAATCCCTGTAAAACTGACTTCAAATAATTCCAGTGTGTCATGTTTACTGGAAAATCTTTCTCTAACAATAAGAACAATAAAACAATTCCATAAAGACATGAAATAATGGTGGTGTAAAATTGCCACGGATATACAATAGTCAATATTATTAATTTGATATTTTTTCTCCCTATTTCTAAATATCGATGAGAAAAGTGGTTGAAAGGAGAAAAAGAAAACAAAACCAAACAAATAAAACAAAAGACAACTTTGCTCATTCTTCCCCTCTATAGCATTTAAACATAACCATAATCATAACTGCCCTCAGTTCTGAAGTTTCCAATGAGTATGGAATAATGTTCTAACTATAATGATGGCATCCACAGTTTTCTCTTTAATCAAGATTGCAAACTATTACTTTAAAATTTTGTTCTCATAATCGCAGGTACTGTCTACATTCTACATCAACTGTTGGGACAATAAGTATCTTGAAAACCAGGCCTACACATTCACCAATTCTGTATGCTCTTCTGAGCCTAACATGGGTCCTGGAACATAAAGGACATTTGAAAAGATTTACTGAATTAAAGCGATTTTAACCATGCTGGAAAAAAAAAAAAGCCTAGGAAGCTTTAGGCATGGATATGACACAAATCAATTTGTGTCTTTTTGTAGTCATGACTCTTTTTTTTTTTAATATAAATATATTTCTCAAAATAATTTGAGTGAGCTTCACTATTTTTTTTCCATAGTTAATTTTAAGAATAAGAACTGAGGACAGGACAAAAAACATAATAATGTTTTTCTGCTGTTTTAATATTTAGAAGATTATAAGAATTCTTTTTGGCTAATATAATTTGCCCTGATTTTATCCATATTTGAGAAAGTTTACCTCTGTTTTCTGGTTATCTTTGACATATAATTTTCTCTATTTTTCTACCCTTAGAAAACACATTATGTTCACATGACTGACATGCATTGTTTTTTGGCAATCAAATTAAAATACTTTGGGAAGGGCAATAGTGTTATACCTGTATCAATCACGCAGGTCCACAAACTTCTGTCATTTGGATATCCTTTAGTATCTCTGTTGGTTTATAGTATGAATATGTTATAAATCATAGGTCCATGAGTCCTCAGTTGACTACAACTGAGTTTGGGAAAATATGAAACTGATGCCATGAAAAAGTTAGAACTACTGTTTAACAGTGAAATAATGTTGACATTAATCTGCTAATATCTGATACTAGATTAGCAAACCAAATAAAAGGAATCAGCTCCGGTAAGAAAATATAGAAGCTTTTGGGATAGAAGTATTGTCTTGATATTAGAAAGACTGTAAAAGAATATTTGGTATAAGTAGGTGAGCTGTCAGTATATGCTTTGAAAAAATCAATATAAATTAAAATAACATAAATTTTCTACTGAAATTATCTGTGAAACATTGCTATCCTCATTGGTGATAAACTCAATTGTTTGTAGTCATGGGAAAAATAATTTTAAAATTATTTTTAAACGAACTTTTGAACATTAAACAACCTTTTGGGTAATAAGATATTTTAAAAACTGAACTTTTAGTAAATACCTGATATTTTGTTTCTAGTTATATTTTTGCTTTTTAAAAAAAGTTCCTTCCAATGCCTCTTAAGTGAGATTTGAAGAGAGAGCTTATTGGAAACGACTTACTAGAACACAGGAACCACCAAACATGGATAGGTTGTGAGAATAGAAATATGGTATTAATTTCTATGTGTGATTTGAGTAATCATTCTCATCATTTTAAAACTGCTCTTCACATGAAATGATTAAATGATTAAAAGTCCACCCATGTGTGCATCTTGGGGAGGTATCAGTATTAATGTCAAATAATGTCAAATAATGTCAAAATAATGTCAAATACATTATGTTGTAAATATCTGGTATATTTTAGGAAGCCATGAATTCTATGATAAAGTTGACAATATCCAGCCCTTTGCATCATCTACTGTTAAGCCCACTTCTTTCTCTTTGAAATATTATAGATGTTGATCAATCTAGACACTTTATATACAGCAGAAGTCAGCAAACCTTTTCTTTAAATTGGCAGGTTATAAATATTTTAGGGTTTGTGGGCCATATAGTTCTCTGGCAACTACTTGACTCTGCCATTGTAGCAGAAGGCAGTCATAAATAATTCAAAAAACAAATGAGTGTGGCTGTGTTCCAATAAAACTTTATTTATGGGCACTGAATTGTAAATGCCATATCATTTTCATGTGTCATGAATATTATTCTTCTTTGGATTTTTTAAAAAAAAAATTCAATACATGTAAAAAATCATTCCTAGCTCCTGCGTATACATAAAACAAGCGGTGGGCTGGATTTGGCATATGGGCCATAGTTTGCCAACTCCTGATATAGGGTATAAGGTGCCTGTCAACTGATTCCATAACAATCTTGATTGGTAACAATCTTGAGCTTACTGATGGTGGTCAGACATAAAAAATTAGCTTAAATACATTTTTATACTTAAAGAATAAACCATAGTAAGTTTACATAAAGATAAGTAGAAGGAGTGACATTATGTGAAGGCAACCAGACAAATATCTGAACTGTACCTCCTTCACAGAAAGAAGAAAAAAATGGAAAAAAAACCTGGGGCACAGAAAATAAAAAAATAAAATTAACAAAGTCACACAGATGAATCTATCATGCTATTTGATTTTCTGTTGGAGAACTATTACAATTTACCCAAGATTAGCATACATAATATTTTCTATATTAAAACTATCCAAACAACAAAGCAGAGGCATATCAGTTCCCTTTAAAAACATAAAGTTGTGGTGGACAACAAGGGGTATAATAGAGAACATGTGTTTTCCCTTCATTCCACAAGCTTGGGTAACTGATATTTTCTTGAAGGTGGAGAGAGCAGAGTTCACACAATTTAGCTCTTAGAAATGTCTAATGAGAGAGACCATGGGCAGGATGGTAAAACTGCCCTACAACTGAGACTAGTCATCTGTTACCAAAAGTACCAAAGGAAAGAGAAAGACCCCTCTGAGCCAGTCTTTTTAATTTATTCATGTTAAAGTACAAAAATACTTACCAGTAAAGTCAATGGAGTGGATGTTTCTGCTAGCCACAAAATCCTAATAAAGCTCACACTGCTTATTACACAACAATTACATCTTAGGAAGGGAGACTTTAACTTTCTTGAGCAATGGCAGAGATCTATCTAGGATTTACCATTAATTATATTACATTGGATTTACACTTCCCACTCAGTTCGATTTCTACTTTTATTATCCACTTATCATCCTACAGAGGAAAGGGTGAATTTCATAATTCAGTGGTAAAGTCTTCTAAACAGTCTTCTAAGTATTTGTTCTACATGATTTATGGCCCTTTAATTTAATTCCCAGGATACTTTGTCATAATATATAATTGAGAAAATACTGAAGAATGTCTTCAAAATCCATTAAATGAAGTGGAAAGAAGTACTAAATTTTAATGTCTTACCAAGAGCTTAACACTGCTCACCCATGATTTTTGTTTGGTTGTTTCTTTTCTTTGTTTCAGCTCACCCCAAAGTAGCCATTTTTGCATTTAACCTAATGCTTATGGTTGTATTTATCTCTCTCAAAGAGCAGATTAAATAACATCCCATTTTGATTCTTTCCATAAAGTAATCAGACAAAAATTATAGGGAAATAACATCACTGCCCACTTAGCTACCTATTCCATCTTTGAACTATTATAGACTCTACTCTATCTCATTTGATGATCATTGACCTAGAAAAATCTCAGAATGCCCTGATCCCTAGGACTAAGATTCTTGTTGTCTCTTGATAATAAAAGACTTAAAAATAAATATCTGGTTCCACACAGAGAATAGAAAGAAGGAAAGAGCATTGTTGCTACCCCTATAGCAACAACACCTTTAACAATCTGCAAACACACAACTTTTCCTGAACTCACAAGAGAGTTGAAGTCACAAACTAACTACCTAATATGAAATATAAGGCAGATGGGCACCTCCACAGACACACAGAATACAAGCTCTTGTGTACCTGGAGCAGATACCAATGAACATATAGAAGAACTCAGTTGAAAGTTTTAACAAATTGCTGCAGGCTAAATGTGGGACAGCAATAGAAAATGGAACGGTTGGGAACCATAGACACAAGGAAAATTCATACCATCTCTCAGGCTCTTTTCTCAAAAAAAGACCAATGAGAGTCATGAGAAAGCCTCCTATAAGGTACAAGCCTGTTAGTATCTACGAATAACCACTTTTAGAAATGGCACAGACTGCCCAGATCGTTCCCCTCATTTATTCATGGGGAGAAAAAAAAGTCTTAAAATGGTGGTGGAATGGCAACAAACAGTATCACTCAGAAGGACCTTAAGAAAACTCATTGCAACAGGTGAAGGGAACTAAACACGCACACACACACACACACGCACATGCACACACACGCAAATGCACACACACACACACACACACACACACTCCTTGGAGGAGAAGGAGAGTACATGCATGGCACAGACCTAAATCTGGGTTTGGGATAAGTCCACCAGATGATCCTACTTCAATACCCATTGAAGAAGTGTTTGCCTAAGACTAGGTCTTAATCAGTACAACAAAGAATGCCCCTGTCCCCCTCCTGTGGGTGGGTGAGAATCAGCAGTCTTTCTACTTTTGAGAAAGGGACAGAAACTTGTAGGAAGACACTCTAAGGCACCATGCAAAGAGAAGACCTAAAGCTAAGGGTGAAGCATCCTAAAATACATATATTAGAGCAAAAAAAAAAAAAAATGAAAATCAACAGTCCTAAGCATTCATCTAAGAGAGACAAAAAAACAACGGTAATATATATGAATAAAAATATAATGAAAGGAATATAAAAGATAAAACAATAGAGAGTAACCATGGAAACAAATGTGAATCTTTGATTATAACAAAAATTATCCCCTGGTGATACTGATAAAAAAAGAATTAAAGCATAAAAAATCTAATAACAAGGTTGAAAAGGAACTGTACTTCAGATCATATAGACTTTAAAAAGATCGTATAATAAAAAGATCAAAATAATTTTACAAATAAGTTTATGCCACTAAATTAGAAAATATGTGAAGATATAAAATTCTCAGAAAAGCACAGTCTACTAAATTGACATAAGAAGAAAATAATTTCCTTGAATCCATAATATTTTTATTCAAATCAGTAGATACAAATCTTGTGAAGCTATTAGAACAAATAAGTGAATTCAGTAAAGTTTCAGGATTCAAAATTAATGTACAGATCTCTTGTGTTTCTATACACTCATAATCAATTAGCAGAAGGAGACATTAGGAAAACAATCCTATTTACAATTGCATCAAAAAAGATTAAATACCAAGGAGTAACTTTAACCAGGGAGGCGAAAGGCCTGTACTTTGATGAAAAAAGCTGAGGGAGACACAAATAAATTGAAAGATATACCATGCTCATGAATTGGAAGGATTTTGTTAAAATGTCCATACTACCCAAAGCAATGTGCAGATTTAATATAATCCTTATCAAAATGCCAATAGCATTTTCCATAGAACAACAATAGATAATCCTAAAACTTCTATTAAACCAAAGAGGACCCCAAATAGCCAAAACAATCTTGAGAAACAAGAACAAAGCTGAAGGTATCACAATCCCAGACTTAAAAACATACTACAAAGCTATATTAATCAAAGCAGTATGGTACTGGTACAAAGACAGACAGATCAATGGAAGAGGATAGAGAGCCCAGAAATAAACCCATATTTATATGGTCAATTACTCTATGACAAAGAGGGTAAGGACATGCAATGGAGAAAAATAGTCTCTTCAACAAATGGTATTAGGAAACCTGGTCAGCTACATGCAAAAGAATGAAACTGGACCATTTTATTATACCACACGTGCACATGCACACACAGACACACACGACACACACACCTTCAAAATGTATTAAAGACCTAAATGTAAGACTTTAAAGTATGAAAGTCCTAAAAGAAAACAGAGACAGTAAACTCTTGGACATCAGTTTTACTAATATTTTTCTGTATCTGTCTCCTCAGGCAAGGGAAACAAATGCAAAAATAAACAAATGAAACTACATTAAACTAAAAATATTTGCACAGCAAGCAAACTATACAAAACAAGAAGGCAACTTACTGAATGGGAGGAGATAAATGCAAGTGATAAATCCAATAAGGATATATTATCCAATTAATACCCAAAATATATAAAGAACTCATACAACTCAACACAAAATCAATCAACAAGTAATCCAATTAAAACCTAGGCAGAAGAATACAGAGAAAGACAGATACCATATGGTTTCACTCTTATGTGGATCCTGAGAAACTTAACAGAAACCCATGGGGGAGGGGAAGGAAAAAAAAAAAGAGGTTAGAGTGGGAGAGAGCCAAAGCATAAGAGACTGTTAAAAACTGAGAACAAACTGAGGGTTGATGGGGGGTGGGAGGGAGGGGAGGGTGGGGGATAGGTATTGAGGAGGGCACCTTTTGGGATGAGCACTGGGTGTTGTATGGAAACCAATTTGACAATAAATTTCATATATTAAAAAAAATAAAAAATAAAAAAATAAAACCTAGGCAGAAGACCTGAACAGACATTTTTCCAAAGACATACAGATGGCCAACAGATACATAAAGAGATTCTCAACATCACTAATCATGGGGGAAATGCAAATCAAAATAGATAATTACCTCATACCAGTTATGATCACTAGTATAAAAAATACAAGAAATAATAAGCAAGGATGTAGAGAAAAGGAAACCCTTATGCATTGTTGGTGGGAATGTAAATTGGTACAACCACTCTGGAAAACAGTATGAATTTTCCTCAAAAAATTAAAAATTGAAATACTATGTAATCCAGTAATTTCACACCTAAAGAAAATAAAAACACTAATTTGAAAAGATATATGAACTTCTATGATTGTTGCAGCATTATTTATAATAACCAAAATATGGGAGATACCTATTGTCCACTGATAGATGAATGGATTAAAAAGATGTGGTATACACACACACACACACACACACACACACACACACACACAAAATGGAAAAATTACTTGGTCATAAGAAAATGAAATCTTGCCATTTGAAACAACATGGATGGAACTAGAGATTATTATGCCAAGTGAAATAAGTCAGAGAAAGACAAATACCATATGATTTCACTTATATGTGGAACCCAAGAAAACAAATGAACAAACTAACAGAAACCAGAAACAGACTCATAAATACACAGAATAAGCTTGTGGTTGCCAGAGGGGAGAGAGGTGGGGGGATGAGTAAAGAAAAAAAAATCTCAAAACTTTTATACAACAAAACTCTGCCTCAGATAGTTTCATCAATAAACTTTATCAATTAATTTAAGGAAGAAATAAGGTCAGTCTTGTAAGAACTCGTTCCTAATACGGAGAAGGAGAAAATACATACAAACTTGTTTTATGGAGCTAAAATAATCTTGACGCCAAAATCTGAAGAGAATATTATACGAAGAGAACATTACAGGCTGATTTCATTGACAAATATAGCTGCAAATATTCATATTCAAAGTATTGACAAACCAAATCTAGTCATATATAAAAGGAATAAAATGTCATTACCGGGTTATATTTATTAACAATAGAAAATCAATTGATGTAATTCAAGACATTAACAGAATACAGGGAAAGGGAATCAAATTCTTGTCTCAACATCTAGAACAAAGCATACATACATTTATGGTTAAATAAATAAATAAATAAATATTTAAAAAGTAAAATAGAGATTAGAAGGGAATATATACCTCTTTTTGGATCAGGTCAATTTTATTGATTTGAGTCCACTAGAAACATCTGTGCTTAGAAGGGAATATTCTTAATCTGATAAAGAAGATCAACAAAAAAATCTAAGTAAATCCTGGGGTGCCTGGGTGGCTCAGTTGGTTGAGCATCTAACTTTGGCTGAGGTTAAGATCTCATGGTTTGTGGGTTCAAGTCCCATGTCAGTTTCTGTGCTAACCCCTCAGAGCCTGGAGCCTGCTTCAGATTCTGTGTCTCCCTCTCTCTGCCCTTCCCCCACTCACACTCTGTCTCTATCTCTCAAAAATAAATAAACATTAACAAATTTTTTTTAATCTAAGTAAATCTTATACTTAATGGTAAATCTTTCCCTCTGATATTAGGAACAAGAAATGGATGCCCACTATTAGCACTATATTCAAACTGTAGTGGAGAGCCTCATGAATAAAATTTTTTTAAAAAAGAAAAAAAAACAGAAGAAAGAAAGCAACAACTATGAATCTTAGAATGAACAAAATATATAATTTATTTGTACATAAGATGACTGTGTATATAGAAAATGCAAATGAAAACTTTTTATAGTAAATAAGTGAGTTTACCCATTTGGCCCGATAATCAGTATTTTCAAAAAATCAATTCATACTCCTATTTATCAGATACACAGAGTTAAGAAAATTTTCAAGTCACCATTTGTAATAAATAATAACACATCAAACATTTAGAAATAAATTTAATAAACATTTTAAAGCATTATCTTGAGACACTAAATAAATCTTAAATAAATGGAAGGAAATATCATATTTATGAATTGAAAGGCTCACTTTTAAATGCCCCCAATTTTCTCCAAATTGTTGTGTAGAGTCAATAAAATTCAAAATCCCATCAGATTTTTTTTTTGGTGTGAAAATTGACCAAATGATTACAAGATGGTTATTGATATGCATAGGTTAAATAGCCAAGACAACTTTGAAGAACAAGACTGGAGAATTTACTCGTCTTAATATCAGGATTATAAGACAAAATTAATTCAGACATGTGTGTTTGTGCAAGGACAAATAGATCAATGGAATAGACAGGGAAGCAGAGAAATAGATCTATAACATACAATAATCTCATTTACAAGAAAGGTGCCTCCAGTATCAAGGAAAAAGTGCAGTTATCTTAATAAATGGTCCCCAATTCAAAGGAAATCTGTTAAGGGGAAAAAATAAAACCTAACTTCCATACCTCATATTATATATAAAAATCCATTCTAGGTGGTTGGTAAACATAAAGATGAAAGGTAAAACAAGATAACATGGGAGAATATCTTCATGTCATTAGGACAGGGAAACATTGCTTAAACATGGCAGGAAAAAGGCACTAACCATAAGAAAGAGATCATAAATTGTACTACAATCATATTGGGGGCTTTTTTTAGATCAAAGACACCATTAGGAGAATGAAAACATAAGCTATACAGTAGAGACGAGAATTTTCTTTTTTTATGTTTATTTATTTATTTTGAGAAAGAGAGAGAGAAGGAGTGGGACAGAGAGAGATGGAGAGTAAGAATCCAAAGCAGGCTCCACGCTGTCAGTGCAGAGCCTGATCCAGGGCTTGATCTCACCAATCGTGAGATCATGATCTAAGCTGAAATCAAGAGTGGGATGCTTAGCCACTGAGCCACCCAGGTGCCCCAAGATGAGAATTTTCTTAAAGCTCTAACTGATTACCACAAACCTATTGAATTAAGACAACAGAAAGATATTCTTTCAGAGTTCTGGATGACTAGAGTCTAAAATCAGTATCGTCGGACCAAAATCAAAGTGTCAGCGGGCCCTAACTGAGAAACTGCTCTTTGCCTCTTCCAGTTCCTGATGACTGCATCAATTATGGCTCTAAGTCCTGTGCCCGTGCCAAATCTCCCTCTGCCTCCCTCTTAAAATGATGCATGTGATTGTATTTTTGGTCTACCAAGATAAACCAATGTAATCTCTCCTTCTCAAAATCCTTAATTTTATCACATCCAAAAAATATTTATCATATTAGGTAACATTTACAGATGCCAGGGATTAAGACCAGATACAGTTAGGGGGCCATGATTCAGCCTACTGCACAATGTAACCAACTATGGACTCAAATCTAAATTATATAAAGAACTCTAATAAATTAACAAGATAAAGGCAATCCAAGAAACATAAAAGATACAACTTCATAAAGGAGAATATCCAAATGGTGAACAGATGAAAAAATGGCCAACTCTATTAGAAATCGTAAATGCAAACTCAAAATAGAATGGCTAAAAAGGAAGCTGACAGATCTCAAATTTTGCTGACACTAGAGAACTGCAAGTCTCACACTCTCCAGATGGAAGTAGGAACTATTGAACTGCTATGGAGAACTGTTGGTATCTTCCACTAAATGAGAAGCTAAGAGCAATACATACACAAGTCCACCAAAAGACAAGTCAAAGAATGTTCACAGCATCGTTATTCATAAGAGCCCAAGGCTGGAAATCAACTCAAATGTCTTTCAATAGTATCATGAATAAGTAAATCATGGTGTATTTAATACAAGGGTATTCTATTTGTAACAGGTCTTATAATGCTCCACACATATCTCCTTGTATCACTTTCCCATCTTTGTGCATGTGCTTTCATTTTCAACAGCCAACACTTGCATCTCTAGATCAGAAGGCTGTGCATGCAGAGTGCACATAAATCTTCATGTACCCTATAGGCGACCCTAAACTAATGAGTGACAGATTCAAGAGTACGTTTCCCAGCTCCTTTACCCCTGATCCAGACACCTCTGACTTGAAGTTACACTCTGCCCAGAGCGCCCCTGTGAGATGGACAAGCACCCCTCCTGAGAATTTTGCTTTCTATTGTACTTATGCCCTCCAACCTTCCCAAACCCACGTCCACAGTCCCCTACCATTTGTTTCCTGAAATTTTATCAGGAATGATAAAATCTCTTTAACACAAACTGTGGTCTCGGGTTTTGCTTCTGGGAGCACAGTTTAAGACATTTTCAAACATGAAAATTAACACACTACTGGTACACAACGACACAAATGGAGTTGAAAATAATAATATTGAGCAAAATAAGAAAAGAATACATACATAATGGTTTCTTTGTGTAAAGTTCAATACCAGCAAAACTACCCTATACAGTTAGAAGTCAGGTTATTGGTTTGCTTTGTGGAAGAGGTTTAAAAAGAAGAATACTGCATCAATGATGAAGTGGGTAAAAGGAGTGTTTCTGGGATACTGACAGTGTTTTATTTCTTGATCTTGGTATTATTTATGGTGGTATGTTCAGTTTGTGGTACCCTGAGACACAGACTGGGGACTTGCGCATTTTCTAGATTTAATAGTATATATATAAAGATTTAAAAAATTAACAGCCACATAATTGCATAATAGCCATAGCATAGCCAAAGCTATAAATCTGTCCATGGATCCTCTGTTTTCTTATTTATATTACAGAAAATATAAATTTAAATTTTAAGACTGTATAAATATATATTTAATATATGATCAAGTAATTAGGTCATACCTCAATCATAACTAATTATTCACAACAAAACCATAAGCTAGATGCACATATAAACTCTGAGATAAAAGATCAACTTTAGGCAATAGTGTAACTTAGATGCACTTGCTTTGGTAGCCTGCCATTTTGCCTAAAATTAACCCTAATGACATTTTTAGAAAATTCTGAATGTCAACTTCCACTGCACTAAGAATTATTACCTTGGTAGTATAACAGAATTGAGAGATGGATAATACGCTTAGATACAGGAGATATTATAGCTGTTGGAAAGCTAAGTTTTAGAGATAATGAGCTTCCAAAAATGTTTAGAGTTGCCTGGCCCCTCTGGACCAGAAGTGATAAAGAGGAAGCAAAGACAATTTCCAGCTACTTAATCATCTTGATTAATGAAACTACAGCTTCACCATCACCAGCATTAGCATTCTTGTTGCAATCTTCAACTTTGTCATCATCAGTATAAACCAGTTAAGTACTGCAAATTCTTTTTTTTTTTTAATTTTTTTTTTTCAACGTCTTTTATTTATTTTTGAGACAGAGAGAGACAGAGCATGAACGGGGGAGGGGCAGAGAGAGAGGGAGACACAGAATCGGAAACAGGCTCCAGGCTCCGAGCCATCAGCCCAGAGCCTGACGCGGGGCTCGAACTCACGGACCGCGAGATCGTGACCTGGCTGAAGTCGGACGCTCAACCGACTGCGCCACCCAGGCGCCCCAAGTACTGCAAATTCTTAAGTAAAGCCTCTAGATTAAATCACAGTGTGTATGACTTATAAAAAACTATTAGATTTTATCTTTTGTGATTCACTTATTTAAGGTGTCTAAGGTGGGTGGCTCTTTCCCTCTAATGACAGATGGAATTCTTCAAGTTGTTCTTGATATCCAAATTTACAGAGACGTCGTCTGTAATACAAGAGACTGGGTAGCTCATGAACAACATGAATTTATTTTTCACAGTTCTGGATCTGAAGTCCAAGATCAACTCACTGGCAGATTCAGTGTCTGGTGAGTCCCTGCTTCCTGGTTCACATACACTGTCTTCTCACTGTGTCTTCTTGGGTGGCAGAAGGGAGAAGGGAACGCTCTGGGCTCTCTTTTATAAAGGCACTTATCCCATTCATGAGGTCTCTGCCCTCAGGATCTAATCCCCTCCAAAAGGCCTCACCTCCAACTACCATCAATTTGGGGATTAGGTTTCAACATGAATTTGGGGGATATACAGATATTCAGCCTAGACGTGTTACATTAGTATGCAGGAAAAAAAAACAGTAATTACATTGTAAATAGAATGCTTTATCTTCTCAGTATAGAAAGAGTTGTAGACAATAGAAATGTAGTCTGAACTTAAACCGGTCTGATTACAAAACTGTAACAGCATTCCTTCTTTAAAAAAAGATTTAACATGTAACAAATAGGAGACAACTCAATTTAGAATGCTTGCATACCTTTCTAGTTTTTCATTTCTGGGTTTATAACGTGTTAATGTTTTAAAAACTTGAGCATATAAATAATGGACTTTTGTTTTCATTTTAAACTAAACCTATCTAACTCTTGTGTATTTCAGGTTCTTATCCCAGAGTGGTAGCAAAGAAATAAAACTACAGGGAAATGTATTAGGGTACATACATTTGGAAATAATTTTGGGAAACAACCTATGTATATGCTTATACCTAAAACATTCTTTAGTACAAAATATTTCTTTGAATTGAATGTTAATGCAAAGAGTTTGTCATGTTTCAATATTTCTCTCACATAAATAGTCGCTAAAGACATCATATATAGCTTGCCTCCTGCAAAATTAATCCACTTATACATATGACATTACATATTCAATATAGTAAAAATTGATTGAAAATCCCCAGAGCTCTAAAACTCAAACCTACCATTCTGTAATGACATGTATATGAATTTAAGAATATATACTCCCTCTATCAGAACCTATCTCAAATTTCTCTGGCTGGAATTAAATGTTCTACTCTTTGTATTCTCATTTGCTCAAAAATCCATTATACAAATTTGTATGTGTCCCCCGTCCCCCAATTCTTATGTTGAAATCCTAACTCCAGTACCTCAAATTCAATGGTATTTAGAGATAGGGACTTTAAAGAGGTGATTAAGTAAAAGTGAGGTCATGTGGGTGAGCCCTAAGTCAATATGACTAGTGTCCTCATAAGAAGAGGAAATTAGGACACAAATACACAGAAGGAAGACGATGTGAAGACACCAGAGGAAGAAGGCCATCTACAAGCCAAGCTCGAGAGAGGCCCAAGAAGAAATCAACCCTGCTGACACCTTGATCTTGGACTCCTAGCCTCCAGAGTTGTGAAAAAAGAAATTTCTGTTGTTTGAAGCCATCCAGTCTTTGGCACTTTGTTATGGCAACCCTAACAGAGTACACAATACACTGTCTCTTGCTAGAGACCATTACACATGGGAATATTTTAGTCACTGGAAAATAGGGATCTCATCCTTTTCCTTCTGTAATACCTCTTCTTGTCTTTTTCTTTTGCCCTTTCTTTTTTGCCCATTTTTTCTCTTCTTCTACTCCTTCCTCATGGTGTCTCTCACAGTCCCTGTGTATTTGTCAATAAAGTTTTTAATGAACGAAAATATGTGAACAGCAACTCTAATGTTTAGAGAAGGCAGAGGAGAGAAAATAGTGGAGATACGACGGGGAAAATAAAAGTAATAATATAACCTAATATTTGCCAATGAGCACATTTTAAAGGATAAGAAAATTAGAAAGGGAATGATCTCTCTTTTGAACAAAGCTCCCCACATACTTCAACTTTCTCTACTTTCTCTTACTCTACTCAAGTCTACTTGATAGACTTTTTGCTGGAAATTTATTATGCTACCTGGAATCCTGGCTTTCTTTTTTCCTCCCTTCTACTTTCTCAGGGCTCTATGATAAGTTGTCAAGTTAAAGGTGCACCAAACTCCTGGAAGTCTGAACATAGTATTAACTTGCAACATTCTTTATGATTTTGTCTTTCTTAAAGAATAGTTTAAGCAGAGCCTAGCATAATCCAAAACACGTTTTGTTTCTGATGTCTTCACTACATGATCAAACCATGATATTGCCAAAGCAACTCACACATGGGCTGCAGCTTTCAACATGACTTAAATCAAACACAAAGTCTGTCCTATAAATAACACTAATGGTTCCAAGCCCATGAGATAATGAAAGAAAGAATATAATTAATGACCACTGTGTGTTCTTATCTGAGAGACAGGTGCACTTTCATTGGTGTTGAAAAATTATGGCTGAGTTCCAAGATCATAAAGCCACAGGTGGATCCCTCTTATACAAGATTTATGATTCTCATTCACAGATTTCATTGTTACCATGCATGTAATGAGCTTGATAATGGCATTATTCCACACATGAACTCAACAATTATACTTTCTTGTACATCAGAATGTTACAAAACCTAACTATGACTTGAGTATTAAGAGTAGAATCCTCTTCCCACTTAAGTATGTAAGGTACTCAGCAATTTTTATGATCTAAATATGTCAAACATGTTATAAATACTGTAAAGTGTTATTATTTAAAAAATATTACCAGTTTCAAATGTAATTCTACAAGGGTGGTGGAGATACTTTTTATTATAATACCATTTTGTACAGTTTGAATGATTTAGTATTTATATACCCTACTTATACAATGTCAGAAATATTAAATTTGAAAAAAATAAGTCTTGATATATCAGATTTAAATATTTTACAGTACAAGCAAAAATTTCAAATAAAAGATTTATCTTCCTAAGTTATACTTTAGTAATTGCTAAGATTTATTAATTGCTTACCATGTGCAAGGTACTATGAGTGCTTTCTTTCTTCGTCCTCACAATAGTTCTATAAAATAAAGTATTTTTTTATTTCTATGTTATACACAAGGAAACAGAAAACAAGGAGCTTGAATAGCTTTCATGTGGTGCAATGAAGATTCAAAACCAGACTGTAGATTCCAAAGGCTTCTACCGAATAGTCAGCACTGTCTCACAGGCATTGAACAGCATGTCGCATTATTATTCATGATTCTCTAACTATTCAATAAGTATCTTAAGATAAATGGATGAATGTTCTCTACCTACTTAATGACATATAAATAGATCTCAAGCATATATATCTGTAGAAATGTTGCCTATTAAGTAGTGAAGGTGAAATGGTTAAAGAGAAAAAACTCATATTCTATAGAGAAAGAGGAAGCTAAAATAAATAGTAATTATTATGGTAATCATAGTGCTGCATCATGTAGATGGACAGAAGTTTATTTGTAATATTGCACCCCAAATTTTTGCTAAAAAAAAAAGAAAAGAAGGAAAGAAACCTACTATTGTTGCCGTATGGCTCAGAATGTATAGGCTAAACACATGGGCAAATGATCAGAACATATAATCCTTCTAAGAGGGCAAAGCTAGTCCCAAGGCCTATAAGCAAATAGTGGCAGAAATTCTGCACAGCATATCCATGAGAGGAGATCTCCTTGGGGATATGATAAAGTAAAATGTTGTACTTAAAATGAAGTTGAACAGATTCATAAATAATATTAAACATCTAAAACCAAAATAGTGACAGTTCCATATAAATATGAAAAGAATATCATGATACATTTTATCCATTCAATAAAAATATATTGAATGGCTACTAAGTGCCAAAACAAGTGTTTTTCATGGAGTTTAAATCTGATAGAGAAGACAGACATTTACTTAGCAGAGTGAAAAGAGATGAAGCTGAAGAAGTCAGCAAGACTAAATTATGCCTGATGGTTTAAGCTATTTTAAAGCAGTAAGGAATTTTTATTACTCAAAATGCATGGGAAATCATTGAAGGGGGTTACACAAGGGAATGACAAGTTAATATTTGCATTCTAAATAGGTAACTCTTCTTTTTTTTTTTTTTAGTTTTTTCTTTTTTCCTTTTTATTTACATGATTTTATTTTTTTTTTTATTTTTTCAGTATATGAAGTTTATTGTCAAATTGGTTTCCATACAACACCCAGTGCTCATCCCAAAAGGTGCCCTCCTCAATACCCATCACCCACCCTCCCCTCCCTCCCACCCCCCATCAACCCTCGGTTTGTTCTCAGTTTTTAACAGTCTCTTATGCTTTGGCTCTCTCCCACTCTAACCTCTTTTTTTTTTTTCCTTCCCCTCCCCCATGGGTTTCTGTTACGTTTCTCAGGATCCACATAAAAGTGCAAACATATGGTATCTGTCTTTCTCTATATGGCTTATTTCACTTAGCATCACACTCTCCAGTTCCATCCACGTTGCTACAAAAGGCCATATTTCATTCTTTCTCATTGCCACGTAGTATTCCATTGTGTATATAAACCACAATTTCTTTATCCATTCATCAGTTGATGGACATTTAGGCTCTTTCCATAATTTGGCTATTGTTGAGATGGCTGCCATAAACATTGGGGTACAAGTGCTCCTATGCATCAGTACTCCTGTATCCCTTGGATAAATTCCTAGCAGTGCTATTGCTGGGTCATAGGGTAGGTCTATTTTTAATTTTCTGAGGAACCTCCACACTGCTTTCCAGAGCGGCTGCACCAATTTGCATTCCCACCAACAGTGCAAGAGGGTTCCCGTTTCTCCACATCCTCTCCAGCATCTATAGTCTCCTGATTTGTTCATTTTAGCCACTCTGATTGGCGTGAGGTGATATCTGAGTGCGGTTTTGATTTGTACTTCCCTGATGAGGAGCGACGTTGAATATCTGAGTGCGGTTTTGATTTGTACTTCCCTGATGAGGAGCGACGTTGAACATCTGTTGGCCATCCGGATGTCTTCTTTAGAGAAGTGTCTATTCATGTTTTCTGCACATTTCTTCACTGGGTTATTTGTTTTTTGGGTGTGGAGTTTGGTGAGCTCTTTACAGATTTTGGATACTAGCCCTTTGTCTGATATGTCATTTGCAAATATCTTTTCCCATTCCGTTGGTTGACTTTTAGTTTTGTTGGTTGTTTCCTTTGCTGTGCAGAAGCTTTTTATCTTCATAAGGTCCCAGTAATTCATTTTTGCTTTTAATTCCCTTGCCTTTGGGGATGTGTCGAGTAAGAGATTGCTACGGCTGAGGTCAGAGAGGTCTTTTCCTGCTTTCTCCTCTAGGGTTTTGATGGTTTCCTGTCTCACATTCAGGTCCTTTATCCATTTTGAATTTATTTTTGTGAATGGTGTGAGAAAGTGGTCTAGTTTCAACCTTCTGCATGTTGCTGTCCAGTTCTCCCAGCACCATTTGTTAAAGAGACTGTCTTTTATCCATTGGATGTTCTTTCCTGCTTTGTCAAAGATGAGTTGGCCATATGTTTGTGGGTCTAGTTCTGGGGTTTCTATTCTATTCCATTGGTCTATGTGTATGTTTTTGTGCCAATACCATGCTGTCTTGATGATGACAGCTTTGTAGTAGAGGCTAAAGTGTGGGATTGTGATGCCTCCTGCTTTAGTCTTCTTCTTCAAAATTACTTTGGCTTTTCGGGGCCTTTTGTGGTTCCATATGAATTTTAGGATTGCTTGTTCTAGCTTCGAGAAGAATGCTGGTGCAATTTTGATTGGGATTGCACTGAATGTGTAGATAGCTTTGGGTAGTATTGACATTTTGACAATATTTATTCTTCCAATCCATGAGCAGGGAATGTCTTTCCATTTCTTTATATCTTCTTCAATTACCTGCATAAGCTTTCTATAGTTTTCAGCATACAGATCTTGTACATCTTTGGTTAGATTTATTCCTAGGTATTTTATGCTTCTTGGTGCAATTGTGAATGGGATCAGTTTCTTTATTTGTCTTTCTGTTGCTTCATTGTTAGTGTATAAGAATGCAACTGATTTCTGTACATTGATTTTGTATCCTGCAACTTTGCTGAATTCATGTATCAGTTCTAGCAGACTTTTGGTGGAGTCTATCAGATTTTCCATGTATAATATCATGTCATCTGCAAAAAGCGAAAGCTTGACTTCATCTTTGCCAATTTGGATGCCTTTGATTTCCTTTTGTTGTCTGATTGCTGATGCTAGAACTTCCAACACTATGTTAAACAACAGCGGTGACAGTGGGCATCCCTGTCGTGTTCCTGATCTCAGGGAAAAAGCTCTCAGTTTTTCCCCGTTGAGGATGATGTTAGCTGTGGGCTTTTCATAAATGGCTTTTATGATGTTTAAGTATGTTCCTTCTATCCCGACTTTCTCAAGGGTTTTTATTAAGAAAGGGTGCTGGATTTTGTCAAAGGCCTTTTCTGCATCGATTGACAGGATCATATGGTTCTTCTCTTTTTTTTTTTATTAATGTGATATATCACGTTGATTGATTTGCGAATGTTGAACCAGCCCTGCATCCCAGGAATGAATCCCACTTGATCATGGTGAATAATTCTTTTTATATGCTGTTGAATTCGATTTGCTAGTATCTTATTGAGAATTTTTGCATCCATATTCATCAGCGATATTGGCCTGTAGTTCTCTCTTTTTACTGGGTCTCTGTCTGGTTTAGGAATCAAAGTAATACTGGCTTCGTAGAATGAGTCTGGAAGTCTTCCTTCCCTTTCTATTTCTTGGAATAGCTTGAGAAGGATAGGTATTATCTCTGCTTTAAACGTCTGGTAGAACTCCCCTGGGAAGCCATCTGGTTCAGGACTCTTATTTGTTGGGAGATTTTTGATAACCGATTCAATTTCTTCGCTGGTTATGGGTCTGCTCAAGCTTTCTATTTCCTCCTGATTGAGTTTTGGAAGAGTGTGGGTGTTTAGGAATTTGTCCATTTCTTCCAGGTTGTCCAATTTGTTGGCATATAATTTTTCATAGTATTCCCTGATAATTGTTTGTATCTCTGAGGGATTGGTTGTAATAATTCCATTTTCATTCATGATTTTATCTATTTGGGTCATCTCCCTTTTCTTTTTGAGAAGCCTGGCTAGAGGTTTGTCAATTTTGTTTATTTTTTCAAAAAACCAACTCTTGGTTTCGTTGATCTGCTCTACAGTTTTTTTAGATTCTATATTGTTTATTTCTGCTCTGATCTTTATTATTTCTCTTCTTCTGCTGGGTTTAGGCTGCCTTTGCTGTTCTGCTTCTATTTCCTTTAGGTGTGCTGTTAGATTTTGTATTTGGGATTTTTCTTGTTTCTTGAGATAGGCCTGGATTGCAATGTATTTTCCTCTCAGGACTGCCTTCGCTGCGTCCCAAAGCGTCTGGATTGTTGTATTTTCAGTTTTGTTTGTTTCCATATATTTTTTAATTTCTTCTCTAATTGCCTGGTTGACCCACTCATTCTTTAGTAGGGTGTTCTTTAACCTCCACGCTTTTGGAGGTTTTCCAGACTTTTTCCTGTGGTTGATTTCAAGCTTCATAGCATTGTGGTCTGAAAGTATGCACGGTATAATTTCAATTCTTGTAAACTTATGAAGGGCTGTTTTGTGACCCAGTATATGATCTATCTTGGAGAATGTTCTATGTGCACTCGAGAAGAAAGTATATTCTGTTGCTTTGGGATGCAGAGTTCTAAATATATCTGTCAAGTCCATCTGATCCAATGTATCATTCAGGGCCCTTGTTTCTTTATTGACTGTGTGTCTAGATGATCTATCCATTTCTGTAAGTGGAGTGTTAATGTCTCCTGCAATTACCACATTCTTATCAATAAGGTTGCTTATGTTTATGAGTAATTGTTTTATATATTTGGGGGCTCCGGTATTCGGCGCATAGACATTTATAATTGCTAGCTCTTCCTGATGGATAGACCCTGTGATTATTATATACTGTCCTTCTTCATCTCTTGTTACAGCCTTTAATTTAAAGTCTAGTTTGTCTGATATAAGTATGGCTACTCCAGCTTTCTTTTCGCTTCCAGGAGCATGATAAATAGTTCTCCATCCCCTCACTCTCAATCTAAAGGTGTCCTCAGGTCTAAGATTAGTCTCTTGTAGACAGCAAATAGATGGGTCTTGTTTTTTTATCCATTCTGATATCCTATGTCTTTTGGTTGGTGCATTTAATCCATTTACATTCCGTGTTATTATAGAAAGATACGGGTTTAGAGTCATTGTGATGTCTGTATGTTTTATGCTTGTAGTGATGTCTCTGGTACTTTGTCTCACAGGATCCCCCTTAGGATCTCTTGTAGGGCTGGTTTAGTGGTGACAAATTCCCTCAGTTTTTGTTTGTTTGGGAAGACCTTTATCTCTCCTTCTATTCTAAATGACAGACTTGCTGGATAAAGGATTCTCGGCTGCATATTTTTTCTGTTTAGCACACTGAAGATATCGTGCCAATCCTTTCTGGCCTGCCAAGTTTCAAAGGAGAGATCAGTCACGAGTCTTATAGGTCTCCCTTTATATGTGAGGGCACGTTTATCCCTTGCCACTTTCAGAATTTTCTCTTTATCCTTGTATTTTGCCAGTTTCACTATGATATGTCGTGCAGAAGATCGATTCAAGTTACGTCTGAAGGGAGTTCTCTGTGCCTCTTGGATTTCAATGACTTTTTCCTTCCCCAGTTCAGGGAAGTTCTCAGCTATAATTTCTTCAAGTACCCCTTCAGCACTTTTCCCTCTCTCTTCCTCCTCTGGGATACCAATTATGCGTATATTATTTCTTTTTAGTGTATCACTTAGTTCTCTAATTTTCCCCTCATACTCCTGGATTTTTTTATCTCTCTTTTTCTCAGCTTCCTCTTTTTCCATAACTTTATCTTCTAGTTCACCTATTCTCTCCTCTCCCTCTTCAAGCTGAGCCGTCGTGGTTTCTATTTTGTTTTGCATTTCGTTTAAAGCGTTTTTCAGCTCCTCATGACTGTTCCTTAGTCCCTTGATCTCTGTAGCAAGGGATTCTCTGCTGTCCTCTATACTGTTTTCAAGCCCAGCGATTAATTTTATGACTATTATTCTAAAGTCACTTTCTGTTATATTATTTAAATCCTTTTTGATCAGTTCATTGGCTGTTATTTCCTGGAGATTCTTCTGAGGGGAATTCTTCCGTTTGGTCATTTTGGATAGTCCCTGGAGTGGTGAGGACCTGCAGGGCACTTCCCCTGTGCTGTGGTGTATAACTGGAGTTGGTGGGCAGGGCCGCAGTCCGACCTGATGTCTGCCCCCAGCCCACCGCTGGGGCCACAGTCAGACTGATGTGTGCCTTCTCTTCTCCTCTCCTAGGGGCGGAATTCACTGTGGGGTGGCGTGTCCCGTCTGGGCTACTTGCACACTGCCAGGCTTGTGGTGCTGGGGATCTGGCGTATTAGCTGGGGTGGGTTGGCAAGGTGCACGGGAGCAGGAGGGGCAGGCTTAGCTCGCTTCTCCTTAGGTGATCCACTTCAGGAGGAGCCCTGTGGAAGCGGGAGGGAGTCAGATCCGCTGCCGGAGGTTTGGCTCCACAGAAGCACAGAGTTGGGTGTTTGTGCGGAGCGAGCAAGTTCCCTGGCAGGAACTGGTTCCCTTTGGGATTTTGGCTGGGGGATGGGCGGGGGAGATGGCGCTGGCGAGCGCCTTTGTTCCCCACCAAACTGAGCTCTGTCATCCGGGGGCTCAGCAGCTCTCCCTCCCTTTGTCCTCCAGCCTTCCCGCTTTCCGAGCAGAGCTGTTAACTTATGACCTCCCAGACGCTAAGTCGCGCTTGCTGTCGGAACACACTCCATCTGGCCCCTCCGCCTTTGCCAGCCAGACTCGGGGGCTCTGCTTGGCCAGCGAGCCGCCCCTCCGCCCCGGCTCCCTCCCGCCAGTCCGTGGAACACGCACAGCCTCGCCGCCCTTCCTACCCTCTTCTGTGGGCCTCTCGTCTGCGCTTGGCTCCGGAGACTCTGTTCTGCTAATCCTCTGGTGGTTTTCTGGGTTATTTAGGCAGGTGTAGGTGGAATCTAAGTGATCGGCAGGACGCGCGGTGAGCCCAGCGTCCTCCTACGCCGCCATCTTCCAACCGCCTAAATAGGTAACTCTTCAATGTGAAGAAAGGGATGGAGTTATAGAGTAAATGCAAGGGGGCTAATTAAAGACTTGTTGGTATCTGTCAATGGCTTGATAGTGGAAATATTTAATAACAAAAAAAGAGGCAGGATTACATACCCTAGTAAATAAGGGATGATAAAGAACAGATGGGTACAAAGGATGATTCCCTCTGACTTGTACTTGAGGATATACGGTGGTATGATTTACCTAGTTAGAGAACACTAGAGAGTGGTAGAAAGATTATGAGTTCATTTTTGGACATATCTGATTTCAAGTGACTGTAAGACATCCAGGTAGAATTATTACTTGGGTCTATAAATCAGAAATTCGGAAAAGATGTTTGATCCAAGGATATAAATGTGTAAGTCATCTAATATGGGAAGAATACCTGAGAAGGAATACATTGTGAGAAAAGAGGAAAATCTAGGAGAGGGAACTTTATGAATTTAATCATTTCAAGTCAGATATCATAGAGTTTAGAAAAGACAAAAACGCAACCAACAAATAAAATCAGTCAAGAGCTAGCTATGTCATGGAAGATAAGGGAAATAATAATTGAGTAATTAGTATATAGTCAACTATGCAGAATTCTACCAAGACATTATAGAAGTTGAGAATGTAAATAATGCAAAAAAGAAACCATAGCCAAGATTATTCTTATCATTGTTTATGGCTGCTCACTGCCCACAGATCTTCAGGGAGGATAAAGATAAAATTTAATTCTGAACTCTATTATATAACTATCAGATACAGATTGCTCTCTATCATCAGTCTATCTATCTATCATCTATATATCTATTTCTTTATCTATCTCCAATAAGAGAAAAGATTAACAAATTGGATACATTCATTTTGAGAGCTTCTGTTCAGTGAGACATCATTAAAGAAATGTAAGCACAAGCGATAGAGTGAGAAATGATATTTACAATCCTTATAACTAACAAAAGGCTAAAATACAAAGTATGTAAAGGCCACTTAAAAATCAACAATCAGGGGCGCCTGAGTGGCTCAGTCGGTTGAGCGTCCGACTTCGGCTCAGGTCACGATCTCATGATCCGGGAGTTTGAGCCCCGCGTCGGGCTCTGGGCTGATGGCTCAGAGCCTGGAGCCTGCTTCCGATTCTGTGTCTCCCTCTCTCTCTGCCCCTCCCCCGTTCATGCTCTGTCTCTCTCTGTCTCAAAAATAAATAAAACGTTAAAAAAAAATCAACAAGCAAAAGAGAATTGAATAAACAAAATAACAACAACAACAACAACAAAAACTGTCAATCACCTCCACAACCTCACAAAAGATATATCCAAGTGGCCAGTGAACATATGAAAACATTGTCAACCCCATTAGAAATCAGAAAAATGCACATTAATACCATAATGTGGTACCTCTATAAACTCGCCAGAACAACTAAGAAAGAGATCAACAATTGACAGTTTGGATGAGATTATAAAGCAACTTGAAGTCTCACACACTTGCAGTGGGCATTTAAACTGTTACAACTATTACAGAGAACTGTTAATATTTTCTACTGAATGTGAAACCACCCATGGCCTAGAAATTCTTCTGCTGGTTATATTTCCTGTAGTAATGTATGGTCCACCATAAAAGAAATGTTCATGGCAGCATTATTCATAATGGCCAAAACTGGAAACAACTCAAATGCCTGGAGTTTCCCTATCTCTTCCTGGTCCTAATATTTCTCTTACAAAATCCTGCCCAATTTTAAATCATATTTCATAAGAATTATGTCATCTCTTATATACATCACATCAAATCACTGAAATAAAGGCATCCCTCCCTATCCAAATCAGAAATAATTTCAAGTAGGTGAAGTTTATGTCAGAGTGGAACAGGCATGTGTTAAGTAACACACACATGGAAACAAAATCGTCACTGGTTGGTTCATAGCTTACTCTTTGCTACCCCAAGACAAACTACAGGGCTCATACCTGTGGAAATCTGGAAAGTGTCATTATGAGAATGAATCAAAAAGATGTGGATGAAGGAAAAAGAGGAAGAAAATAGGCATCAAACTTTGCTTAGAATTTTGATTTTTTGTGTGTTTTTTTTTAGGGCTCCAGATGAGTGCCATCTATAGGGCAGCGACTCTATTCAGTGAGAGAAGTCTTTATTGTTTTATCACTGTGGTAAACGTGTACCTAATAGCTACTGGGTACTAAAGGATAGTGCCCTCAAACCACTGATAATCCCAGTGGGCAGATGAGAAAGCCCTCAGCTAACAGATGCATAGCAATAAAGGCATACCACTGTGCGGTTAAGTGCCAACTCTCTGCACTCTTGTTTTTTTTCTTTTTCTTTTATTTCTTTTTTTTTTTTTTTAAGTGACTGTTCCTTGTCAAAGTAATTTGATTAGTAGTAAAATCACAGACTCTTGACTGTTTAGAACTATTGCCTTGGCAATGTATGTATGAAGGCTGTTTTCGGGAAACAAAGCTGCATGCTTGGGATATTGTCTATAGATATGCTGACGTCATGGCACCTGGATTGGAAACAGAACATGTACTCATCTGTAAGCCAGTTGGACTTCAAACATAAGGCTGCCATTTGGTTGCCTGCTCACTGAATAATTTCACTGAGGCTTTCTAGTTTCACTATGCCCCTCCTAAAATAAGTAAATAAATAAATAAAATTAAATAAAGGAGGCTTCGATCCAAGAATACTTGTCTTTCTTGTGCATGTAGCCATTTTTCCCCCACCTTTTCAAAATTTGTTTAGGAATATTGGCTATATTGAAAGCCTCAAGGCTTATTAATATTGACCCTGTTTTGTTCCTATGAAGCAGTAAACATTGAGACTACCAAACGAGTCCATATTTTCTATGATTATAATTACAATTATTATCTAGAATATGTTCAAGTTTAAGGCTCAGTTGAAATTTTCTAACTTGGGAAGAGCACATTCCTTTAACGGAGACATCAGTAAATAATACTTGATTGTCATGCCACTTTATAATTTTCTAAGTATTTGATTTCGAGTCTATACTAGATTCAATGACTCCACACAACATTATTTATGGATGAAACAATTCTAGCTTATAGATGGTCCCAACATGAAATGTTTGCTCAAAATAATACAGATTTTAAGCAACAATCTAGCTAGAACTCAGGATTCTGGTCAAAATAACTTTTGCTCAATTTTTAATTTTTATTTTGTATTAATAGTTACATTTTAATGTGCCAAACTACATTCTTTAGACCTTAATTATAAAAGGGCATAATAGGATATATAGGATTTAATAAGTACTATTTTGCATCACTTGATTATTTGGTTCATTAATTGCACATCTTCTTTGTTATTTTTGGTTCCTCTTATTCTATTTGTGGGATCTCTTCTACTAAAACATGGCAACCTTAATTCCTAGAGCTGAAAAGGAAGTATTATGTATATTTTATAATTTCATTAATTACTGATTTCTGGCAATTGTTTAAATTAATTTATTTCTGAGTTCATCTTAGACTTCAGTGTCAAGAATTGATGTGATCATTAATATGCCCTTACGCTTAAAATAAAATTTGAATAAGTTTAGTAAAAATAAAATCACTATCAAACTAGTATTGCATTTATTTTTTTAAGTTATTTATTTATTTTGAGAGAGAGAATCCCAAGCAGGATCCATGCTCAAAGCGTGGAGCCCCACAGGGCTCGAATTCACAAACCATGAGATCATGACCTAAGCCGAAATCAAAAGTCGGACACTTAACCAACTGAGCCACCCAGGTGCCCCTACTATTACATTATTGAAAATTAAAGAGATTTAAGGGAATTTCATTTGTAAATTTCTTAGTCATATACTCTGTGTATATTAAATTTTAACATTCTTTCCATACCTGATATTTTCTGAAACTTTAGTAAAATCTTAAAGAAGGCTATAATATACACCTACAAAGAACTGTTACATATTGTTTGGAGTAAATAAATTTTTATTCTTATTGTATGTATTAGTTATTTCTTTTCCTCTCACAATAAATATTTATTCCCATTTGAATTTTCAGATCACTACCCATTTCTTTATATTCATAGCCTTAGAAAATAAGGTTGAGCTTCAACCAAAATGAAATAAGTCCTCTTTATATTTAGATATACTTTATGAATATATGGAAACTGCTTCAGTGAAAATGTCTAGAAAAATCAAACTATTCCAGTTCTTTTTTGAGATTATTACGACTCTATTACAATCGTGGAGAACAGGTTAGCTAAACTATGAAACAAAGCAATCAAATATTCAGTTCATCCAAGCAAAAGATATAAATCCCCTTTACCATTACAGGAGGATCAAATTATAACTGCAAAGATTTCCACAGTCTTTCTAACATGTACCAGTGCTGTCCTCACCTTTTTTTCTATATCTTTATTTACATTTCCATCTCAGAGGACTTAAACCATCATTCACCTGCTTCAGATAAACTTAAAATTGTCTTAGAAATAGGGATTTCTTCCAAAACCAAATTAAATGGAAAACAGGAAGAAGAAGCAGAGAACATTAAATTTCCTTTAGGCCCCCTGCCTAATTCTTCTTGGGCTCAGAGCCCAATTTCCATTGAGCCCATTCTGTTTTCTTTAAAACCGTGGACACAAAGGCCAGTCCTTATTATCATGATCACTCAATCTTATCTAGCTTGTCATATTCCATAGACCATTTCCTAGTTTTTAGTTTTTAGTTTTTTTTGTTTTTTGTTTTTCCTAATGGCCTTATTTTGCACGCAGGATTTGAATGGGCTTGATTAGGTTACTTTTCACAGGCTAACTGAAAAATGCATTACAAATAATACTACATATTATCTCTTGCTATTTTTACTATCCATTTGAATAGAAGTCTGTGCCAACAGCTGTCTGTCCCAATACTAGATTATTTTCACTATAGAATTAACTATTGTTTGACTATGAATGTAATTTTATTTTATTTTATTTTATTTTATTTATTTTTTTATTATATGAAATTTATTGTCCTATTAGTTTCCATACAACACCCAGTGCTCATCCCAAAAGGTGCCCTCTTCAATGCCCATCACCTACCCTCCCCTCCCTCCCAACCCCCCATCAACCCTCAGTTTGTTCTGTTTTTAAGTGTCTCTTATGCTTTGGCTCTCTCTCCCACTCTAACCTCTTTTTTTTCTCTTCCCTTCCACCATGGGTTTTTGTTAAGTTTCTCAGGATCCACATAAGAGTGAAACCTTATGGAATCTGTCTTTCTCTGTATGGCTTATTTCACTTAGCATCACACTCTCCAGTTCCATCCACGTTGCTACAAAGGGCCATATTTCATTCTTTCTCATTGCCACGTAGTACTCCATTGTGTATATAAACCACAATTTCTTTATCCATTCATCAGTTGATGGACATTTAGGCTTTTTCCACAATTTGGCTATTGTTGAGAGTGCTGCTATAAACATTGGGGTACAAGTGCCCCTATGCATCAGGACTCCTGTATCCCTTGGGTAAATTCCTAGCAGTGCTACTGCTGGGTCATAGGGTAGGTCTATTTTTAATTTTTTGAGGAACCTCCACACTCTTTTCCAGAGTGGCTGCACCAATTTGCATTCCCACCAACGCAAGAGGGTTCCGTTTGTCCACATCCTCTCCAGCATCTATAGTCTCCTGATTTGTTCATTTTGGCCACTCTGACTGGCGTGAGGTGATATCTGAGTGTGGTTTTGATTTGTATTTCCCTGATGAGGAGCGACGTTGAGCATCTTTTCATGTGCCTGTTGGCCATCTGGATGTCTTCTTTAGAGAAGTGTCTATTCATGTTTTCTGCCTATTTCTTCACTGGATTATTTGTTTTTCAGGTGTGGAGTTTGGTGAGCTCTTTATAGATTTTGGATACTAGCCCTTTGTCCGATATGTCATTTGCAAATATCTTTTCCCATTCCGTTGGTTGCCTTTTAGTTTTGTTGGTTGTTTCCTTTGCTGTGGAGAAGTTTTTTATCTTCATGAGGTCTCAATAGTTCATTTTTGCTTTTAATTCCCTTGCCAAAAAAGGCATTTTTCAAAGCTGTATTCCATATAAGGGCCAAAGGGTACACACTGCACTATTTATGGATAAGACTCTTGTGATTAACACAGAACTGATGACAACTATATTACACTCACAGAGAATCAGAACAGGTTTTTGGTAACTTTTCTATCACAAATACCACCACTTATGATAGTACATATGCATCTTTACTATTAGATGAAACTGCTGAGTTGCAAAGGATGAACTGGTTCTTGGCATACATGTAGTATTTATAATGGAGGAATGCTTGACAAATACTTGTGTTCTTTTAGAAGACATAGTTGTTTGCATAAATGATTATTTTAGGAGATGCGTAGAGGTAGAAAAAGTGTCTTGGACTTAGTATTACGGAATTTAAAGATGCCAGCCTTCCTTTCCTGGGGTATTTCCGCAGTGATTCAACATCTGATTCAGTCACAGAGGCCACAAGGCAGTGCTGTAAGTTGTATCTCTGCCTTTCATGCAGTCTTCCCTGCACCAACGCAGTGGTGAGATGCCAGGGAGAGAGCCTATGAATGTAATTTTAATCATTAGTTACTCAAAAGATGATCACCTGACCATTCTCTGCTCCTGAAAGAAGTCATGTCAACCTGACTGATACCAATCTCTCAATTGATGAACAAACTTTAGCACTCTAAAAACTGAATAGATTTTTTACTCAGAGAAAGAGCTATGGTGTCATTCTAGTGAAACTATATGCAAAAATGTTACTTCCCTTAGGACCATACATATTTTCAAATTAAATATTTTCACAAATTAAGTGGGCTTACTTCTGAAATCCCTCATTTTTAATACATTTTTATAAAAACCTATTCTATGCTCAACTCTTCTTATGTAGTACGTAATACTATTTTAAAGCTACTATTTATTAATAGCTTACTATGTCCAGAAATTACTCTATCAGAAAGTAAGCATGCTTCATTCTTTTAATTCTCACAACACCCTCTAATGTGGAAAGTGACCCTTTACTGATGAGTAAACTGGTTCTAGGAGGTGAATTTACTTGGCTACGTACAAAAATCTAATAAATGAATCAACCTGGCTCAAGTATAGGTACTTTTTACCTTCAGTGACATTCCCAATTCTTTGCATTCAGAAAAGCTCCAGGTCCTAACTTGTATCTCAGGGTCTTTACTCCATGATTACTTGAGCCCAGATAGAATTGATAGCCACAAGACTGTAGAAAATTGGAATAAAATTTTGATTCCTTGGGAAATATCTTAGTTTAAGACACATACATCAAATGAAAACATATCAGACAAATCTTTACTGAGGGATGTTCTAACCAGTACTCCTCAAAATTGTCACGTATTCAAAAGCAGGGAAGCCAACAGAAGCCTAAGAAACATGATGACTAGGAGCACCTGGGTGGCTCAGTCAGTTAAGTATCTGACTCAGCTTGGGTCCTGATCTCATGGTTTGTGAGTTCGAGTCCCGCATCAGGCTCTGTGCTGATAGCTCAGAGCCTGGAGCCCGCTTCAAATTCTCTCTCTCTCTCTCTCTCTCTCTCTCTCTCCCTCCCTCAAAAATAAATAAATATTTTGTTATTAAAGAAAGAAACATGATGACTAAAAGTCTGTTTCCTTACGGGTGAAACGGGAATAACAATAGGTAGCTTATAGATCGAGGTTAGGGTGAAATGAGAAAATGGTATCAAGTCTAGAGGAAGATCTTCATATATGTAAGTTCTTAAAATAGATTGCTACCCTATTCAAACATTATTTTTGGGTACAGAACATCAAATTTTGCTTCCCTGCCTATAACCATCTGAAAACTTCCAGAGCGTATGTGGAACAAGGTAGAAATAGCTCTTTAATATGTCTCTGCAAATGGGCCGAGGCTCGTCCGGATGAATTAGCAAACACGGGTAGTGAGGTTCAAGTTACAGCACAATTACATGCAGTCACCATTTCTGAAGACTTGCTGTCTCGCTGCTTCAAGGTCATGTTGTTTCCTGTGACTTAATTAATGCCTAACTCCACTGTGGAGTTGGCTTCGACACTTAGCATGTTTATGATCTTTAAAGTCAGTTTTTATCTGTCTTTTTCAATTTTTTTTAGCCAAATGAGCTGTTTGTCTTCATCTTGGTTGAAATGAACAACGCACTGGGAAACTCCTCTTCGCTGGTGTAAGCCTTAGTTCAGAATGCTTTTATTTCTCTATCAGAAATGTTTTGTTATCCTTCAGGAATACACACTGCCATATACGAGGTGATCAACCCAACTCCCCAACCAGTCAAGTACCATTTTACATAATATTTTTTAAAGAAAGTGATCTGCATCTGAGATGATTTGGGTTCTTCTCAATCATGGAACTCACTTTCACAAGATGGGGAGAAATTTGAGGCTTATTAGTATTTAAAAGGTTGGTCGCATTCTTAACAAATCAATGTACTTCTGTCAACTATATAAATGACTCATAAGGAATAATTTACGTGCTGGGTGTATCTTGTCTGTTAATAAAGATTAACAAAGTAAGAAGACATTAGAAAGAAGAGAAAAGGAAGACCATAACTGGTAGGGGAGAGGCAGTGTTCATATGTAGAGAAGCAGGTCTATTTGCCAAAAAAAGTGCCCTAATATGCAAATGTTAGGCTGCCCTGCAGTGGCAAAATAGGTACGTCATTTTTTTCAAAAATGGAGATGAGTGTCTATCCATTCATTCACTATTTTTTCCCAGTTTTTTGAACCACAGTAAATACCTCTGAGCTGGCTGCCACAAACCAAGATACAGAATATAGCAAGGATTCTATCCAGGACCTGAATGAGGCATGCTATCCTTGGATTCTTCCTGGGACATCAAGACAATGGAAAGATAGCAAGACCACTTCTGTTAAGGTCACTACATTGCTTTCTTTAAAATGAGATACCTCTATTATGAAGAAACTGCCATCTTATTTTATTACCCTTTTCTCTTATTATCTTCTTTTATAGAAAATTATGAACATTCAGTCCTCATATGAATTACATAAGTAAAGTTATACATATCTTTGAGACATAAATGAAATAATCTAATCTACAGTTTGTAGCAAAGTACAAAGATATTATCTTTATGGAAAACTCACATCTGTTAAGAGTTGCAAACAGACTGAACCAAATTTCCTGAGGAACAGCCTGGGTCCATATTTACAATCTGGCAACAATCATATTTACTATAAATGATGAAAAAGACCACTTGTGTTGTACATGTAGGCATGAAAGACCTTTAGATACATTTGCTTTTATGGCTTCTGACATGTGGCAAATGAAGTCATATTTTATAGATTTCAATTCAACTCATTCTCAAATACCACTGAACAGCTGAATAGTCTCTTTTTAAGATCCCTACTTAGGCTAAGCCCAAAACCAGTTGGTAAAAACCAAGTCATTAAATACTGTGGACTCCAAATTCAATTTACTGTTATTTTGCATTTAAAATCATTTATCTACATATATTAGTGGCCATCATCAAATGCTATTCCTATTTTATCAGAGGTAAAAAACTAACTGCAGGATCAGATAAATCTATCTGTATGTGTGTGGAGGGGGGGCAGTGTTTATAGAAAATACAAATTTATATACAAAATAAGTTGACTTATGATATTTCAAATTTTCCTTCCTCTTAATTTTTGGTCATTTCTAACAACAAGTTATATGTCTATTAAGTAATAGCTCTACAAATACTTTTTGCTGAATGTTTTCATGCTGGTTTGAAATGGCTCCTTTAGCATTTACATGCTGGGTTACGGGATTAGTGGGGGATATTCAAATGATGTGCCTGGGGTGCCTGGGTGGCTCCGTTGGTTAAGCTTCTGACTCTTGATTTTGGCTCAGGTCATGATCTCATGGTTCATGAGTTCGAGCCCTGCATGGGGCTCAGCACTCCACGCCCTGTGCTGACAGCGTGGAACCTGCTTGGGATTCTCTCCCTCTCTCTCTCTGCCCCTCCTTCATTCTTTCTCTCTCTCTCAAAATAAATAAACTTAAAAAAAAAAAAAGAATGATGTGCCAAAAGTGAGCATTACTACTGTGGAGTGAAACCTAGTTATGTCCACAATATATTAATTAACTCTTTGAAGTCAAGTGTATTCATAAATTTAAATGCATACTTAATAGTTATTTTTATGAGGTTTGGGGCAAAGATGTAGATCTTCTCTATAAGGAAGAATTGGCAATTATTTTATTTACCTAGATACATGCTTTCAAGAACTAATATTTAGGGGCGCCTGGGTGGCGCAGTCGGTTAAGCGTCCGACTTCAGCCAGGTCACGATCTCGCGGTCCGTGAGTTCGAGCCCCGCGTCAGGCTCTGGGCTGATGGCTCGGAGCCTGGAGCCTGTTTCCGATTCTGTGTCTCCCTCTCTCTCTGCCCCTCCCCCGTTCATGCTCTGTCTCTCTCTGTCCCAAAAATAAATAAAAAATGTTGAAAAAAAAATTTAAGAAGAACTAATATTTATTATTTCTTTGTGTTTTTTTTTTAAATCAAAACTCACTAAATAGAAGTGTAAGAGTTTGATTTAGTTTTAGGGACAACATATCCTCTCAAATCCAACTCTTTTCTGCTGGTGAAGTGAACACAGTTCTATCTTGTTTGAAAATATTACCCACCTCCTGAACTTGAGAGAGACACCTGATGACTGAAATCCAACTTCATCCTAAAAATTAAAAATAATACACTACTGTTTGCCATTAACTGGTTGCTTGCTAATCTACTCCGGAGAAATCCAAATACTTTAATGATCATTAATAAAATAATGTTTGAAAACTGGCCTGAATCTCTCTATAAATGAAACACATTATTATCTAACTTAAATGCATCATGCATGTAAATACACACACATATACTTATATAACTCCAATGACACATACAATAAATATTTAAATTTGACAACAAGCTACACAATCAGGTTGAGTCAACCACACAATTAGTTAGATGCCACCACGTCAACTGACTTCACACTTTTCGGGTGAAATTTTTAAATACATTATCGATAAATATTTTCCAAAACAGTACTGTCTACACATCTATCTGAATCACCTTTTCATAAACGAAGAACCAAGACAACTGAATTGCCATAAATGAGTCACATTTCCTGTAAGATGAAATATTGCCTCTGTTTCTGACATAAAATTGTCCTGCTTCGAGCTTTTAAATACAGAACACCGAGGCTGTCTACATGTCAAATTAAATTAAAACAAATATTTTTTGGCTTCCTGGGCATCCACAGTTGGTCTCCTGTATCTCACTCTTATCTACAGCATTATCATCTTTAAAATTACCTCACTTGTAGAAAACATGTTCCGATCTTGATATCATCATTCGGATTGATTTTTCCCCTTACCAACTACTAAAATAGCCCACTCAGTCTTTGACCCTTTTTTCTTCTTAGCACTTATAAAACACTGATATTATTCTTTCTTTTTTTCTTTTTACCCACATCACATGAGTGTTGCTTTATTATGAACTAAATTAGGTTCTAGGACAGAAAATTAGAGAATTTTTTAACTCCTATTATATCTTGATAGCCAGGCAATAAAAAATTGAGAAATACAAATTCATACTAGTTACATATGTTTATAGCTTGAATTAATTTGTCATTTGCCTTTTTTCATTTCATTTTTTTAACTGTTGCTCAATGTTTTTACATAAACTTTACAATAACCATTTTAGTGGTGCATATTACAGGTAGGTTCTAAATTTACTTAACAATCCACTAAAACTGATTAAACTGCCTTCCATTTTCCACAAATGTAAATAATGCTAAAATAAACATTTCCTGATGATACATTTCTCCATATTTGTATATTTATCTGTCAACATAGGTATTCATAGAAGGCTAATGGGTAAAGTGCATGTTTTTTGTCTTCTTTTTATTATTGAAATATAGTTCACACAGTTACACTAGTTTCAGTGTTCAACATAGTGACTCCACAACTCCATACGTTGTGCTATGTTCAGTAGCCATGACTTTATTCTATCCACCCAACTGTTTGTCTATGTTCATGTGTGTCTGTTTATCATCAGGCTATGACAGATTTTTTATGATCTGTCTTCACAAATAGAATTTCACCCTCCTTGAGGGCAGGGAATTTGTTTTACCTCTTGCTACAGCCTTTAGAAACTCAATAATTATTTCTTGAGTGAAAAAAAGGAAATTAATAAATAAATGTAATGCCTTTCATTAGAAAATGCCTTATTTTCAGGGCGCCTGGGTGGCTCAGTCGGTTAAGCAGCCGACGTCAGCTCAGGTCTGATCTCACTGTGAGTTCAAGCCCCTCATCGGGCTCTGTGTTGATAGCTCAGAGCCTGGAGCCCACTTTGGATTCTGTGTCTCCCCCTCTCTCTTTCTCTGTGACCCTCTCTTGCTCTCTCTCTCTCTCTCTCTCTCAAAAATAAATAAACATTAAAAGAAAAAAAGAAAATGCCTTATTTTCATAAAATTCATAAAAGTAGCTATGTACTTTCTTTTATCCCTGTTATAGTCCTGTGTTAAGCTGTGAGAATATTAGCTGCTCATTAAGACTGGTGTAAGTTCAGGGGCACCTGGGTAGCTCAGTCATTTAAGCGTCCAACTTCGGCTCAAGTCATGATCTCGTGGTTTGTGAGTTTGAGGCCTGCGTCGGACTCTGTGCTGACAGCTCAGAGCCTGGAGCCTGCTTTGGATTCTGTGTCTCCCTCTCTTTCTGACCCTCCCCAGCTTGCACTCTGTTTCTCTCTCAAAAATAAATAAACATAAAAAAAAAATGTAAAGACTGGTGTAAGTTCAGAGTAAACTAGTGGTTCATTAGAAGTTTATTTGCATGTCTTTACAAGTTTTAATTTACATTCAATACCCATTCATAGATTTCCAGTTATAGTTCAGACTGGTAGATTTATGTAGACTTCAAAATTATTATATGCAGAATTTATTATATTATTGTCTCAAAGTTACAGCCACATACAGATGATAAGCAACCACAGTCACAATACTGATTAGTATTCCTGGGGTTTTGAAGATAACCCATACCAAACACTTGAATGAAGCTTTTAATTTATCAAGAGTTAGAAAACAAAGTTAAAATTACTGCCACGGGGCAGAAAATGATAAATTGATATTGAAGCTCTTCCTTCTTGCATCCTTTCCTCAAAACATTTATTGAAAGTCCATTAAATAGCAGACTTTTTTCTCACAAAGGAATATGGAGAGGAATGAGCTCAAAGTCTAGAGGGATACAAAAAAGTAAACAGAAAATAAGAATGCAGAGTGATAACTGCTCAGTGTGGGGACCCGAAAGCAGTATCAAAGAAGACTTTTCTTAAGGATTTTGATCTCGATCTTGAAGTATAGAAGGGGAATTTGTCAGGAAAAAAGAGAAGAATGAAAGTTTCTAAAACTTTCTGAAAGTTGAAAAGGAACAGTAAGAATTAAAGATTATATAATGTTTCAAAAGAATTTTTGTCCAGTTGCTGTTTCTTTATTGGATAAGTAGATTAAAAACTCAGATGCATTTTCTAGCTAACTCTTGTGTATGATCTCACTGTCTTCTGTACTTTCAGTCAATAATGAAGATAATTTCTTAATTATTAAAGAGCTGAGGAATCAAGGTTAATGTGTAACAGAGGAACAGGTAGCAGGTCATTCTATGCATTGGGAAACAGTGAGCAGAACTCATAGTACAAGGTGTGTGATTCTTAAAGCAAACTTCCAGAGTATCTATGGCTTTTATCCAAGTGGACAACAAAATTTGTGGAGGAAAATCATGAAATTGAATAATTTCTTTCAAATATTCCACCCTTTCTGGCACATTTCCAATCAGGTTGGTTCTTTTCCTGCTTAGAGTGTCTATACTCAAAACACGCAATTCTGTTTGTTTTACTCCAGGGAAATCTTTGCACAGCATTTTTAAAGACAGATCACCTATAATAAAGAGAAAAGCTTATGGAAGCTTTTATTAATGAGACAATTAAGATAGCAAACACATGACAAGCTGATAAGTTAAAAATTATAAATTATAAAAATAAATCAGGGCCACACTGAGGGCTGATAGAACTAAAAAAAGGTCAGGGATTTTTTTACAATTCTATGCCTAGGAAATGAACAGGTAATAATCGCGACATCATGAGGAAAGCAGGAGTAGCTGATGAAAATAAACTCGGCCAAAAGCTTCCATCGTTTTAGGCCAATGAACTTAAGAATAGGAGATCACTCACTGTTTGATCTTGGCGACATCAAGGAATTTTTTTTTTTTTCTTTCCATGGGCAAATTGAGCTCCCATGGCAGTGCTAAGAGTGATGAGGGTAGGCAGATGGAGCAGGTAGTAGGGGAACAGTGAGTGATAACCGGGATCAAGTGAAAACAAAAACAGAGTAAGAAACAGCTGCACCTGCACCCATTAAAGGCTGGTAATGGCCCCTGGGCCTCGACAGAAACCAGAGGCTCAACTCCTTGTAATTTGAAAGTTATTTTACAAGCCATTATTGTGCATTTCCTCATGCATGCCTTCCTTTTTATTGTCAGTGGAGGTTTCAAGGAAAATTGCCACAGGGCGTTTTTAAAACACAGAAGATCTGGTGATTTTACTGTGCCTGACTTTGTTTACCCACGTATTCTAAGGTAACATTTATTTTAGCAATGTGGAACCACCTTGTACCTACTTCCACATGGGACTTGATTGGCATTCTAAAGCTTTCAGAAGTTAAAAATAAATAAATAAACCAGGCACCTACCACTCTCACAAAGATTTTCCTTTATATTTTTTTAAGAGGGAAAGCAGGTGTCCTCTTAGAAAACACACACACAGACAAGAGAGGCATGCAGAATTCGATGGTATACTCGCGAGTCAGCATATGTCATTACAATAGAATGTGAGTGGTAGGTACAAAGCACAGAAGTAATGCAAGGGGAGTGCTTGCACCTCAGGAAATCTCAGAAAGAAACTGAAGAACAATCAGAGATGAAGGGGTGGGCCAGGAAGAAGAAAGGCATATGAAAAGGCTGGAGGAAATGAAACATGGTGTATATGGGAATAGCTAAGTAATTCAATATTTTAGCAGTGCAATTAAACTAATGGTAGCCAATGAATTGCATGGAGGTGCATGAAGAATGTTGCAGTTCTTATCTATGGCCCAAATTACCCCCCAAATTTAGCTGCTTCAAACAAAGTTTTATTATTTCACAGTTGCTGCGAGTCAAGAATCTGGGTCCAGCTTAGCTGCGTGCCTCTGGTTCAGGGTCTGTCACGAGGCCGTAGTCAAGCTGTTGCCCAGGGATGCGGTCATCTCAAGGCTTGGCCGGGTCTGAAGGATCTACTTCAAAGCTTGCTCAAGTGGGCCACTCTCCACAGGTCGCTCACTGGTCAGCTTGTTTGCCCTCAATCCCTTCCGGTGAGTGATCTAAGAGAAAGTGCCCAAGAAGGAAGCCACAGGCTTTTTAAAACCTGATCGCAAGATGGCATACCATTATGTCTGCTGTATCCCATTTATTAAAAGTGAGCCACAAAGCCCGGCCCACTCACAGGGAGAAAATTGTCTGTGTGCATGAATATTACTAGGGGAGGATCACTGGGAGCCATCTAAGAGGCTGCCTACCACAAACACATGTGTATTTACTTCCAGGCATGGGTTAAGGTAACATTGCTCAGGCTGAGGACTTAGCAACCAGAAGAGTATTGAATTGGCCTTGGTGTAAGCCAAAGCCTTCACACAGAACCTTTTCTGTTGTTCCATGAGACCAAATTGGTGGTCTCAACTCCGCATATGTCTAGGAAATCACTGAAAGCTTTGGAGCAGTACCCAGAGCTACAGACAGGGTAAAGATGCATCTACCTTCCATTTTTTATAATGTCAACCTCATCACTGAAGGGCGACAAGCCAACGATATCAACTAGTGATCTTTTTTATATAAGAAGCTTGTCTTGGTTAATCAAACTCATTTTTCCTTATTACAGGAAAAAGGAGTTGATCTTGTTTGGTTGTATATGGGTTGGGGGAAGCTTTTAGGCTGTGCATCTTTTAGAAACTGAGTTCACTATTGGTGCAAAAGGCAAAGCAAGACATTGGACAAATAAGCAGAAACTAGGAAAGACAGACTGTCTCTCACACTAAAGAGCTTAGATTTATGCTGTTGGAAACATCTGATCTCTGAAAGGGATTACATTTTACAGAGAGCACGTTGACAGCTATGTGGAAAGAGAGTGGGTTTAAGGGGTTTGTGGAAAGGATGATCATTTCTCCAAAAGTCCTCATATTAGGGACTAGGGCAGCAACTCTGATAGGGGCAGAAAATTCAGAAAGAGTAGAATTGAGAAATTTTTAAGAAGCAAAATGCATGGCACTTAGCAAATGACTAAATGTAGAGCATATGAAAGAAGAAAGGGTTTAGGTTACTTCTTGGTCTCCTATTTTTGTTGATGAGATAAACTAGGAATGCGGAAGGAAATCTAAGTCTGAAAGAAATGATAATAGGAAAGGATAAACAAAGGATATGGCTCTGAATAGTTTTATAAATTTAAGGTCAAAGTGAAATGAAAAAGAACTAAAATAACAATTGTGTTACCGGAAAAAAGTATTTATTATTATTACCATTTTTATTTTTATTTTTATTTTTTAAATAAATTCCATAGCTCCATGCTGACGGTGTGGAGCCTGTTTGGGATTCTCTCTCTTTTCCCCTCTCTCTGCCCCTCTCCCTCTCCAAAATAAATAAATAAACTCTTTAAATAAATAAACAAACAAATAAATCAATAAAATCCATAGTAACATCCTCAGTCTATGGTTTTTTTGGTTTTTCCACAATACCTTTTAGTCTATTACTCCTTTGTCGTTGGAATATGTGTAAAGTGTTAAGCCAAAGTTTTATGGACTTGAAATTAGAGAAAAAAAAGCTCTAAGTTTTGAGAAAATAATAAGTCTACAGGTTTGGAAACATAAGGGGATAAAAAAGGATTTTACTATTGTTCAGTAAGTCATATCAGTTGGAAAGTTACTTACTGGGATTTGAATATGGAAATATTAAAGATAGTTTTCTTTCCAAAACCACCTGGAATTTTTTATTGCTATTAATTTTTAAATTGTAATAGTTCTGGAGGAAAATCCCTGACATTCATGGTTTTAGACATAGAAATTGTTGTTATTCATTAAATTAAATGCATAATTGATTTGAGCTTTCCTTAGGTTGCAAATTAACTATGACAAACAGATTTTTCTATTTATACATTTATTAATATTGCTATCACTTCAAAATAGTACAAGGAATTTCCTAACATATTTTATAAAATTTTCCAGACTGTTTATCAAACATATTTTCTCGACTGTTTTCTAAATATATTTTGCTTGTCAGTGAAAGCCTAGGAGGTCAGGAATCAAGACCTAAGGTGTCTGTTCCAAATCTAACAATAGAATGTACTTGGGCAATATTTTGAAATAAGCTTCTTCTATTCAGTAATAAAAATAATAGTTTATGATAATGACAATTAGTACATAATATTTACTGAGTTCTTCCTAAGTAACTGACACTATCTTATGCTCTTTATGTCTGTTACCTTTATTTCTTTTTTTTTAAAGTTTATTTATTTATTTTGAGAGAGAGAAAAGGCATGAGTCAGGGAGGAACAGAGAGAATCCCAAGTGGGTCCCAACACAGGGTTCAAACCCACAAACCATGAGATCATGACCTGAGCCAAAGTCAGATGCTTAACCGACTGAGCCACCCAGATACCCCTGTGTGCTACCTTTCTTTAAGTTACTTAACATTTCTATGTGAGAAATTACTAGCCATATTAAAAAATGAGGAAACCAAGGGCCATGCTTCCATAAGACAGTGGTGGAATCCAGATTTGAACTCAGGCAGCCTGGCTCAAGAGTCCATTACTCCTAACTGCCTCTACATATTTTTTTAAGCATTTTTGTTATTGTTGTTGTTGTCCTTAAAGCAAAAACATATAACAGTAGCATGTAAGTTAATACAATTAGTGTTCCACAATCTTTATCTTTTGGAAGAGTAAAATGAAGTACAAGCTGGTTAAATATTTTTCTAAAGATATTCTAGCTATTTTAAACTATTATAGTAGTAAAACAGTAAATAAAATATTCTAGAAGAAAAGTAAGAACATGTAGATACTTTCCTTAAATGACCTGGAATTCTGAGCTATGTCATATTTTACTAGTGATCAAATAAAATTTTTTTTTTTCTAGAAAGGATACATAGGTGTTCTTTCACGTGGAAAGTAAATATTTTTCTTAAAATATTGAAATGTTATCTTGGAACATACAGGACATTGCTCTAACTCATGAAGATCTGTTTTCTTTTATTTATTTTTTACTTTATTTTTGCTGGAAGGCTGGGGGAGAAGTGTGGAAAGAGGAAAACAAGATTTTTTTTTTCCCCTGAACTAAATTACCAAACTGAAAGAAAAACAATACAATCATGAAAAGTATTCCTAGATGAGAAAAGACCAATTGATAAACACATACCTGCATCCAACTTGCTTATATAATACCCCATGGGTGCTGTGGTAACACTGTAAAAACATGGTTTATATCTTTGAAATATCAGATTTAATTTAAATCAATTTCAAGCCAACTACTTTATTCCACAACTGGTGAGTAACACAGCCAGTCCCCACAATGTTTAAGTTAGTGAAGAAATGGAAAATCAGGGAAAGAACATATGCTAGTCTTGATCTGCTATGTATGTGAAATGCCAAAAGCATTACAAAGAAAGATAGCTCATAACACATTTCAGCACTAGTGAAGTATGGGGGAAAAAAAGTTAATCTCTTCTTGATACATTTCGTTTTTTCTTTTCCTTTTCATTCTCATTATTTGATGGTTACTTATCCAACTGTGAACACAGGTTGAACAAATATACTTGTTTTAATTTAAGTAAAATTAAAAGAAGTATAGCATAAAATAAATATGAGATAAATATATTTGGACGCTTTTAAACAGACATTTTCTTCTCTTTTCAAATACAAGTTACATTTATCAAGTATAAATGATCCCATCACATTTATGGGTTAAAAGTTTTTAAAAGGCAAAAGAAAACCCATGCAAATACTTGAAACGTACAGGCCTCTTCAATATATAAAATTTAATGTTATCATTCTAGTTATGTCATAGGGGAAAAGTCCAAGCTTCCAGTTAAATATGACAGATTGAACACATACTGTATTTATGCTCCCACTGGAAAGCCTAGTGAAATAACAGTAAAGGCATACAAATTGTATAAATTCCTAAGGGCAGTCAGAACTAGGAGGAAACGAATGAAGAAGAGAGAAATCCACAAAACTGTAGAAGATGAAAAGCAGATTGTTAAGCCATAGTTAATACAACAGAAGAGGTTAATACCCAAATGTTCTCTTCAGAGGGGAAAGAAAATTACAGGCACTAGGTAGTTGAAGGCATGAGTGGATGTGGGGCCAAAATCAGAATTATGGGAAAGCCTGTATAAGGACCAGTTAGAACTACCTTCCATATCCTCCCTAACTTTGGCAGCAAGGAAAGTATCCTTCCCTCCCCAATTCTACAAAAGTTTTGAGAAGTTGAAAAATACAGGGTCTCTGGAACTCAGAAATCAAACAGGAGCATCAGAAGCCATATTGAAAACAGGATCATGAAGTGAAAGTCAACAAACCTGAAGGTCTGAATAAGAAGACCCTGGTTGGTCCCTGGTTCCTTTTTCTTTTCTTTCTTTTTTTTTTTTTTTTTGTTTTTTTAACTCTCAGGTTGGCAGTGAGGTCTATATTTGTCACCTTTTTATCTCCATTATGGGCAGATGATTAGAGAAGTCTTTGCTGGTGAAACTGACCTCTGAAAAGAAAGAATATAACTTGGGGAAGGTCTTCCCTAACTAATCAGTGGCTTCTTCACTGGATACCTCCATGGTGAGGTACTGGTACCTTTGTACTTTTAGGAAAAGCCAGCCACAGGGATAAAACTTTCCAAATGGCTTTTTAGTGTTTTTTGTTTTTTTTTTAATATAAATTAACCAAGGGTTCTAGATATTGGAGGGTGGCTTCTAACATGAAACAAAGATGATAAATCAAACAGAAAAGAAGATTCAGAGAAAATACAGTCAATGAAAACAAAATAAAAACCTAAATATAAATATGTAAAATTAATATACTCAAAGAGTTAAGAGAAAGTAGTTCATCCACGATATGAAAAAGAAACATATCAGAGAATGAGGCAAAACTTTGGGAAATTAGAAAAGTGATGGAAATAAAATATTCAATAGCAAATATTCAGAAAGTACTTGGAGGAAGTGGTGTATCTAGGATGGGGCAACGGGAATGGTCTTACCAGGGTGCAGGCAAGAAGGAGGTACACTGTGTGCAAAAAATTTAACAATAATGAAACGACTAAAAGTAGGATGTCTTTTTTTTTTTTAAGTAGGCTCCACACCCAGAACAGAGTCCAATGGGCTGCTTGAACTCATGACCCTAACTGAGATCAGGACCTGAGCAGAGATCAAGAGTCGGACCCTTAACCAACTGAGCCACCCAGCAACCCCTAGTATGCTTTTTATTATTTTCCTGAACCAACAATTCTAAATAATGTCAATGATAAAGTATTAGTCACCAGTTTATGTGCAGGCAGCTTTTAGACATTTGTGGACGTTGCTGTTGGGTCTAAGAAATAAACCCAAGGACACAAAGATATGGACGGTATTAAAATGTCTGAAATTCACTGTGTAATGAAATTTTTATGTTTTGTTATTTATGTCATCATTTCTTACTTTGTATAATTTTGCTTCCTTTCCCCTTTTTCTTTATTACATTAGCTGGTCTAATTTGTCAATTTTTTTCATAGCAACAGATTTTGATATATTACTTAGGTGGGCTATTTTTTCACTGTCTACCTCATTGATTGCTACTTTTATATTTAATAACTCCTCCTTAAGGGCTTCTTTGGTTTATTTTGTTGTTTTTTATCTAGGCTTTTTTTAAAGAAGGGGGTGAGTATTTAATCCATTTATGCATTTTATTATTTTTAACAGGTACCACTGACTTACATTAAAATATGCACATATTTAAAATGTACTACTTATGTTTTACCTGAGTAAAACCCATAAATCATCCTGACAGTATGGATAATCAATATCGTATCACCCAGTTAATTTTTTTTTTTACCTTCTGTAACTTTCTTCCTTTCTCTCCCAACCCCTCATCCCAAGAGAATCACAGATCTGCTTTCTTTCAACGTAAATTAGTTTGCAGTTTTAGAATTTTGCATAAATGGAATCACCTGTGGACTCTTTTATCTGACTTTTTTCACTCAGTGTAACCATTTTGGGATTCATCCATGTTGTCACATGTATCAGCAATTCATTTGCCCTTTGCTAAGCGGTATTCCCTTGGATGTCTACACCACCGCTTCTTTATCTTTCAGCCTGTGAGTGGACATTTGGGTTGTTTCCAGTTTGGGGCTGTTATGAATCATGCTCCAATGACCATTCATGTACAAGTTTTTGTATGGGCATATCTCTTTCATGACTAACTAGGAAAATGGCTCAGTCATATGGTAGGTGTATGTTTAACCTTTGAGAAACTGTACAAAATTTCTCCAAAGTGATTGTATATTTTACATTTTAGCACTTCCTTAGTGAGACTAGTGATGTTGAACATCTGTTCAAGTAGTTCTTTGCCACCCATATGTTTTCTTTGGTAAACTGTCCCCAAAATTTTGCCTGCTTTTATTAATGCATTGTTTATTTCCTAAGCATTGAATTTTGAGAATTCTTTATATATTCTGGATACTAGTGTTGATTCAGATATGTTTTGACTGTGTTATCTCTCAGTAGGTGATGTGCCTTTCATTCTACTAAATATCATTTGAAGAACAGACATTCTTAATTTTCATAAAGTACAATCGATCAATTTTTCTTTTATGGATTATGGATCTACATGTGTTAGAAAATCAATAATTCATCATTATTTTTGCTTTAAACAGTTTATTCTATTTTAAAGATATTTTAAAAATTTCAAAAAATCTTTCAATTTACCAATGTACTTATCATTTATGTCTTGTCTTCTTTCTTTCTTCCTTCCTTCCTTCCTTTTTTTCTTTCTTTTTCTTTCTTTCTTTCTTTCTTTCTTTCTTTCTTTCTTTCTTTCTCTTTCCTTCCTTCTTTTCTTTCTCTTTCTTTTCTTTCTTTCTTTCTTTCTTTCTTTCTTTCTTTCTTTCAGAAATAGAGAGCGAGAGAGAGAGAGAGACAGAGAGAGCATGAGTTGGGGAGGGGCAGAGAGAGAGAATCCCAAGCAGGCTCCGTGCTGCCAGTGCAAAGCCTGACGCAGGGCTCAATCCCACACACCACAATATCACAACTTGAACCAAATTCAAGAGTCATATGCTTAACCAACTGAACCACCCAGGCACTCCTGATTTCTTATATTCTTTATTCCTTTGTGTAGATCCAGGTTTCTATCTGGTCTTATATTCCTTCTGTTTGAATGACTTCTTTTAACATTTGTTGTAGTGCAGATCTGCTGGTGATGAATTATTTCAGCTTTTCTATGCTTGACAAAGTATCTTGCCTTCAGTTTTTGAATGACAGCTTTGTTGGGTAAAAAAAAAATCTAGGGGGACAGGTTTTTCCTTCAGTTCTTTAAAGATGTTTCTTCACCATCTTCCCATTTACATTGTTTCCTACCATAAATACACTTTCCTTTATCTTTGTTTCTCTGTATATAAAGCATTTATTTTCTCTCTCCTTGCTGCTGCTGCTTTTAAAATATTCTGTTACCGGTTTCAAGGAATTTGATTTTGATGTCCATGATGTAATCTTCTTTATATTTCTTACACTTCAGGATCATCGAGCTTCTTGAATCTGTGGGTTAATAGATGCCATCATATTTGGAAATTTTCAGCCATAATCTCTTCTCATACTTTTTTCTCTCCTTTGTGAATTCAAATTACATGTGTATTAAGCTGTTTGAAGTTATCCTGCAGCTCACAGAATTGCTATAGATTTTTTCATTCTTTTTCTCCCTGGGCTTAATTTTGGTTAGATTCTATTGTTAATTCTTTAAGTTCAATAAATGGAAGAAGCCCCAGTCGCCTAATGGATAAGGCATTGGCCTCCTAAATTCACTAAATGGAAAAGTTCATTTTTTTCCTAAACGTCTAATCTAATGTCTAATCTGCTATTAACCCTATTCAGTGTATTTTTCATTACAAACACTGTAGTTCTTATCACTAGAAGTTCAATTGGGGTCGTTTAAAAAACATCTTCCAACTCTTTACTTAATATGTTCAGTCTTCCTTCTAAGTTCTTAAACAGATGGAATACAGTTATGATAACTATTTTAATATCATTGACCATTTATTCTATCATTTGTATGAATTCTGAGATAGTTTTGTTGATTTTTCTCCTCATTCAATAGAAACTATTATGTGTAGTATTTTTCTGTTTCCTTGTATTTTGGATAATTTCTATTAGATGCCAGATATTGTGAATTTTACCTTTTGGGGTAAATTTGGATATTTTTGTATTCCTATAAAAACTCTTGAGCTCTATTATGGAAAGTGGTCAAATTACTTGGAATTAGTTTTATCCATTCAATTGTTGTTTTTAAGTTTTGTTAGGTGGGGCCAGAGCAACATTTAACTACAAGTTAATTTTCCTTACTACTGAGGCAAAACCCCTTTGAGTACTCTACCTGATGCTGAGTCATGAGATTTTTCCACTCAAGGTAGTGGTCTTGTGTTGGGTTTCAAAATTGTTCCTTTTTATCCATTCAGATAATCCACTCCCCTTACTCCAGATAAACTGCACATTGCATCCCTGATACTGGGCTCAGTGCTTGAGGGGGACCCTCTACAGATATCAGATGTTGTCTCTCTGTGCAGATCACTCTTTTCCAGTCTACTGGCCAGTGAACCACAGCTGCCTTGGCCTCTTGAACCCACCAGCTTTATCTGTTCAACTCATGGAGACTTCCAGGCTCTACCTGGTTTCTTTCTCTCTGCACTGCAACCAAGACACTTCCTCTGGGCAGTAATTTGGAGAAATTGTAGGAGTCACCTCATTTACTTCCCATTTCCCAGGGATTACTGACCTTTTCCCCTGATATCCAATATTATAACAATCATTGTTTCATATTTTTTTAGACATTCATTTAGTTGTTTCATGAGGGAGGTAAATGTGGTTTCATGAGGTAAATAAAAACAACATTTACTTAGTTGTTTCATGAGGGAGGTAAATCTGGTTACAGTCCCATGTGAAAATCCCTTAACTATTTTATAAACCACCCAGAGCTGGTGTTCCCTTCACCTGCTTCTCCTTCCAATTCTCCACCTGTGCATTAAGACAGCAGCAGCAAAAGTGCTCATTGATTTTTTATTCCTTCATTTTTTTGTGTGATAAAAACATTGAGTGCTTTGACGTTTCTTCTGATTACCGTTTAAATATATGCCTTTGCTCCTGGTATGTAGTATCTTTATTATTACTGCTTATAAATTCTATTATTTCAGTTTATTTTTCTCTTTTCATCTAAGAACTGTTTAATAGAAGATTTTATTTTTAATTTATAGATGAAAGCATCTTTTTGTCTTCATTATGTCAATAATTTCTAATTTTATTGCCCTGTGATTTAAGTGTTTTTGTTTTGTTTTGTTTTTGGTAATATTTTCACTATAGGAAAATAACTGATGTTTTATTTGTGACCTAATATATGGTTAATCTTTTGAATAGTAATCTGTATTCGAGTTCTTCAATACTTTTCAAACCTCCTCTCTGATGTCCATTAAATTCCCTAATAGTTCCCCTACCATCGTTGACTCTTGACAACTGTTCCAAAATAGTATATAGAGACATGTCTCCTATATGTTCCTACTGATGGAAAGAGCTGTTTTAAGCACATTCCTTACTGAAGAAATCCTTTCCCTGCCACCTATATATTCTTCAATTCACCACAAATTTATTGATCTTAATGCGGGTACCATAGATACCGTGCTAAAGACCTGGGTTTTTGTCCCAGAGGAAGCATGGTAATCTGTCCTGTTTTTGTCTCCTCGAGTTTTACTAGAATCTCTTATGGTTTTGTTTTCATAGTTTCACACGCAATGTTCCAAGGACTTACTACTGCCATAGGCTGTTACCAAAATTAATGTAGACCTTATTTAGAAAAACTATACTGATGATCACCAATAACAAGATTGTATATCATCTTTGTCTTTTCATGTTCTCTCCTCCCTTTCCTGGAGTTACAAAAACTCAGGTTTTAATAATTAGTAGGGCACTACTATTACCAACTTTAAAAAAAGGAAAAGCCAGAGAAAAATAATGTATATCAGCAAATTAACGTATCATTATAATTTTAAAACTAAAAATGGTAAAAAAAAAAAACTACAGTGATTAAAAATGAAAAGGTATTTGTGAAATGGGGAAGTCAAATGTTTCAACTGGAAGATAGCTGTGCTCCTAATATTTTATAAAAGTAAAAACTTCATGATTAATAGAATTAAGTGAGATTCGGACTAACTTTACCTCAGTTTTTACTTGTACAAAATGGTGATGAAAAATATCAATCTTATGGGGTTGTTGATAAGATCAGAATCAATGAGTACAAAAGCTTTCCTGACACATAGCAAGCATTGGAAACATGGTAGTTCTTCTTTTCATTATTATTAATTCATTCTTTTATAAATATGGGAATTAAAAAAAATTAAACAATGATCCTAAGACATAAATAACTTATAGGCCTTTCCAGAATACATTTTAGGGGAATTGAGATGTTTTGTCTACCAGTAGTTGGAAAGAAAGAGTAGTAGTCATATGTGATTTCTGCTGACCTGAGTTTATTTCCAGTAACACACAGTGGTCACAACAAAGCATTCAAATATGACTTTGTATATCTCAAATGTCATGGGAGAAGCTGGAACTACACAGGAGAAAATCATTGCCAGACGTTCTGCTTCTCTTCTCTTACTTAAAAACAGCTAACTCAACTCATCCTTCAATTTTCTGCTTAAACATGCTCACTTCCTCAGTGAGGCCATCATTCCCTTTAGGCTGGACTCCTCTAAGTGGTCCCATGCCCTAATCTCAAATTTCCTCTTATCATAATATTCATCACATTTTTTCATAGTTATTTTTTAGTTGCACTTTTTCCCAGTATGTTGCAAACTCCATAAAAAGATAAGACATGTCTGTTTATTCAATGTAGCCCCACCACCAAGCAGATAGTTTGACATAAGGTTGACAACTCAATAAATATTTATTGAATATATGAATGGGTAAATGAATAAATTCTCTAAAAGAATGTAAATTTATGTGCAAATTTAAATTTAGGGCCAAAAGTAGTTCTAGAATCTGGTTCTGAAGCAGTCACCAAAGAACATGTAAACATACTTTTCCAAGGATTTTGATGGAATGAAAAAACGTTACTTGCATTCCCAGAGCAACCTCTTTATCATTGGTAATCATCATAGACACTTAGAGATCTTCTGGATAGTATCGCTTTGGAAACAGCTAGGACTCCTTCATCCATAGCTACACATTGAATGTATATCTATTCAGACTCAAATACTACTTTGTAGAGAACTATGTACCAGACTAAGGGCTCTGTGTCTCATCTTATGATTTCACTCAATAGCACAAACTTTAATGGGGCAGGATAATCATTTCTATTACAAATAAGAAAAGTGACTACAAAAGGTATCATAACCTGAGCAAAGTCATTTAGCTTGTTAGTAGAAGAACCAAGATGCATATACAAGATGGAAGCTTCCATGGTGGGAGCGGATGTTTTAGGGTAAGATGCAGTAATGTCACTATGCTCCACTTGTTTTTGCATATGGGAGTAGGCAGGTCTGAGCGTGTCATCAGTGAACTCAGCTGAAGCCCAAATGAACTGCTTATCTTAGGAATCAGATCAGAGCTGTTCTTACTGACAGTCACACTTGCTGTCAGCCATTAGATATTTAAGCATCTAAGCTTAACTTTCCTCATCTGCAAAGTGAAAATACTATGTGTCTTGTTTCTTTCACATGGCAATTGGGAGGAACCATAAGATAACCATATAGAAGCCACATTGTAGCAATATAGCACTTGAGAGTTTTAAATGCTTTATGAGCACAGCTATTATCTCGATTATCTTACTCTGTTCCTATTCCACCAAGTAAGGTTTGTTCTCTTTCTTATTTTCATTTAGAGTTTTATGGACTTATAGGTTACTACTCCTGCATTCCTTCAGCGCTATGAACATTATCCCAGAATGTTTAAAAAGAAGATAATTATTTTCAGATTCTGACATAATGAAAATCAAATCAGGTTCCCAGGAAAATAACAACTGCTTACATTAAAGACTTGCTATTTCATGGTTATCATTAAAATGAATGCAACTTCAAGAAACTTTGATGGAAATAACATTGGGCTTGACGTTTAAATATAGCTCTGCCTTTATTACCATCACGGCTTTCAGTTTGAAATCCTCATCAATAAAATGGAGGTAATAAACTCAAGCCTTAAAATCATCAAATTCCATCAAATTGTGAATGGCAAAGTGATGAAGAGTTTAGGCTGTACTCACATAGTTCATACTTAAGCAAGACATACATCCAAAGGAAAATATGTAGTTTCTATATTTGAAACCAATTTTTCTTTTTAAAAACATTTTTTTATTCTGAAAAGCACTTGCCCATAATTGATGATTAACTAAATTGATGAGCAATTTCTCTGACAACACACTGTAGACTCATTTTGGCTTTTCATTAAGTGCAGTGTTTATGACAACCCTCAGGATTTTCAAAGGTATGCTATTTCCACATCAGAAACAACAACAACAAAAATAATTTATGCCATCACAGAACAGAAAACAAACCTTTTTGTAGAATAAACTGCTTGATCTTAATAGATCTACAAAAAGGTTTGTTTCCTATAGTAATCTATCAGTAGCAAACATACCTACGTATTGCCAGGATTTGCAGGGAGATCAAAATATATCTGAGGTAAGCCAACTTGTCACTTTTTCTCCTCTTAAAGGCTGGGTCATATAGAGGCAGCAAAATGCTTTGTGTTTCTTTTACTGTGTTCCACCCAAACCACATAGCCAAGTTTCAGTACCATGGTGTTTACATAGCGAACTTCAAACACCTATTTCCTAATTTGGATTGATCAGAACATCTTCAAAACATCTGCCTAACTTGGTACACTGCCCAGGAGCCCTAATAACTTTTGAGAAGAGAAAATGTGATTTATTGGCTTGGACAGGGAACTACCTGGAAAATTATGAGGTTTTAGCACGACTATCAGGACTCGTTACTTTGCCAAGAGTAAGCCATGTGGAATGCAGTAAGAACTCTAGGCAGCTTTAAAATAAACTCTTTGATTAAATGCAATTATAAGAAATTGTCATCTGTCAGAATTGATATTTTTCCTTGGAATATGTAAAAAGTCGTCAATGTCGGAAGTATGATTAGTAGATTTCCAAACCTGACTTCATTTTCCTACATGGTATGTTCTGGAGGTAATGGGAAAGACTGCTTTCTCAAAACTCTATCTGCCTTCCAAGTTCTGGGATACTTACAATCTGATTTTCTCAACAGGTCTTATAAGACTTTCTAAAGGGAAGGGGAACATAGCAAGGTAAGGGGATAACATAAGAAAACAAATTGGATTACTGCCAACAGCATTAAAGGAGAGCATTTTCCTTGGTGGGTTCACCATAACTCCAGACCTATCCTTGGTGTCTTAAACTTAGAAATTTGATTTGTGAGCATTCTGGAACCATTTGTGGAACTAACTCACATTAACCAAAGTTACAGATATGTAATGGATAAAACTAGATTCTTTTTTAAGGATTAAAATGGAGAACTATAACTACCCATGTATCCAGGTTCTTCAACTTTTACCCTGAGAATTCTCTTCAGGAAGTCTAACCACATGGAAGTCGAATTATAATCAGAAGTCTCCTTTGAAGGACAGAATCTGGAAAGGATTATTTATTATATGACTTGAATGTTTAAATTCATCATACCAAATGACTATTTAAAAATTAGAAACTAGAGGGGCACCTGGGTGGCTCAGTCAGTTAAGTGTCCGATTTTGGTTCAGGTCATGATCTCACAGCTTGTGAGTTTGAGCCCTGCATCTGGCTCTGTGCTGACAGTTCACAGCCTGGAGCCTGCTTCTGATTCTGTGCCTCCCTCTCTCTCTCTGCCCCTCCCCTGCTCTCACTCTGTGCCTCTGTCTCTCAAAAAATAAACAAACATTAAAAAAATTAAAAAAATAAAACTTAAAATCTTGAAACCAAAAAATCCATCGGTCAATCAATCAATCAACAAATAAAAATTAGAGTTAGTCACTTTAGGAAACCACCCTTTCCAAATACTCCTGAAACCTCTCTTTTCCCCTCTCTCACTCCCTCTCTCTAGCCTCCAGGGGGAATATACCACTGAGTCACTAAAAAGTACAGCTTTTCAAATCAGTTTCTCAGATAACTTTTATTCCAAGAATTCAAGAAGACAACATTAGATCACAGATAACCTAGGGACAAGGATAAAAGGCAACAGGAAATAGGGTCAAGAGGTAAGAAATTCTGGAGATATAGTTTACTACTTCAGAAGTCTTGTTTATTTGTTTGTTGTGTTTGTGTTTTTATAACTTCCTAAGTTTACTAGGGTCTGCTTTGTGGCTTACTTCTATTTGGGTATGAGCAATTTTCTTCCCTGGAGTTCAGGCACCCATCAAAATGACTGCAAACTTGGAAGTGAAGTGCGTCTTTGAAGCAAGGGCAAAAGTCACAACACCCATTTACTCTGATTACTTCAAAAGAGAAATTTACTCAGTTTTTATTCTGAAAAGCATTGTTTTATTATTTTATGAAAACTTGGTTATAAATTGAATAAGCTTAATTGTATACCATAGTCATTAAGACCATAGCTCTAAAAAAGATCTGGCTTTTGGAGTCTCAGCTCACCCATTGCCTGGTTCTCAAAACAAGGTAATAAAGAGAGTACCTAACTCACAAAGTTGTAGTAAGGATTGCACTGGAGCATGCCATCTCGGCAGAGTGCCTGGCACATGGTAAGTGCTCCATAAATTCTGGTGGCTACTGTTATCATTGTTGCTATTGGTGATGCCTTTGTGGGATTCTTCTCATATCCTCGAATTCTTCCCATAGTATAGAAAATAATTTATTCTCTATGGAGTAAGCACAGCCTCATTCAGACTGTTGGATCATCTCTTGCCTGGCCTCTTGCCTTAAAATCTAATAACTTTCTTCCCAAAATTGTGCATAACTGCCTGTTGCACAACTGAACATGCAATTCTCCTGACTTCAACTCCTCAATGATCCCCTACATAGGATCAAGCCCATTAAAAGGATCCTTATAGCCAAGCTCTTGCCCAACCCTCTAGTCTCTTCTTTTTTAGTTTATGACCCATCAACACCATTAACCTTTAGTCTTTTACATATTGTGCTGTCTCTCACCTCCATGCATTTGCTCCAGTCTCTCTGCTCTCCTCGAATACTCTCTCATCCCCTATCTATCAGGTTAGCTCCTACATATCCTTGAAGAGTCAGTTCTTACATCCTCTCCGAGCCCCCAACTCAATGGCTGGCTCACTACTACCCCGTGGCATGCTTCAGTGCTTGGCACACTGCAGGCTCTCAAAGAATAAATGGATGAAACGATATCCCCTTTGATAGGATACCTAGGTACAGAAAGATGAGGAAATGGAGACACAAGAAATTTTCCACTTGCATGTTTGAAATACAATATCAGTCAGACTGTGAAAAACAGTCTTCATACATATAAACATAGCAGAACTTTTGGTACCATTTTTCTAAAGTTAATTTTATTTATTTTGTGTGTGTGTGTGTGTGTGTGTGTGTGTGTGTGAGAGAGAGAGAGAGAGAGAGAGAGAGAGCGAGCGTGCAGGGTAGGGGCAGAGAGAGAGAGAGAAAATCCCAAGCAGGCTCCATGCTGTCAACATGGAGCCCAGCACAGGGCTTGATCTCACAAACATGAGATCATGACCTGAGTCAAAATCAAGAGTCGGACGCTTAACTGACAGAGCCACTCAGGTTCCCCTCAGTACCATTTTTTGAATGGTCAGTGGATCATTTTAGGACAAACTATTCACTGATTTGTTAAATTAATCCAGTTATTATAGAAGTACAAATCATTCCAAACCATTTCTATATCTGATTTTTAAAAAGTCTTTGGACTTTTTTTAATACAGTTGTTACTAATTTGAAAGTTTAGAGTACACTCATTTTAGTAAAGAAAGTAATTAGAAAATTTTTAAGTATGGATCTCATAGTCAGTCACCTCTACTGACTTACACATTTAATATGCTCAAGTCAAAATAAGACTTTTTCACACTGCCAAGACCAAAAGCCCAAGCTAGTCGCTAAGAAATGAAGATTGCCATTGTTAGTTGGTGTTCATCATACTTTTTATTATTACATATAACCTAGATTTGGGACTTAGCACCTACTGAAGTTTTTGTTGATACATAGGGCTAAATGTGGTTAACCTATTCTATCCCAGCTGTGCTGGTTTTGGAATATTAACAGTTGCATGAATGCAGGGTGTTTTTCTCAGTATGCTAAACAGCCATAATTCTAACAGTACTTAAGAAGCAGACGTTGGAAGATAATGGTATGGAGGACAGCATGGCTATTAACAAATAACCAAGTGCCTTAAATACATAAGTAGGGCATGTTGCCAGAGATTTTTACCTTTAATATGTGAGAAGTGTGGTTATCTCATAACCATAGCTTCTACATATGTGAACCTCCCAGAAATTTGGCTTAATGAAGCTCAGGAGAAGTTTTTGAATGACATTTTGAACTAGGTAACTATTGCTTCCTCATTACTGACATTAGAATTTAACCACAGAGGATCCTATATTTTAGGAATGCAAGCAAAGGATGTAATTCGAAGCATTTAGGTGAAAACTCCGACTTGTTAATGTTAATTAACATTAATCTGCTTTGGGGTGCCTGGGTGGCTTAGTCAGTTACGCGTCCAACTTCCGCTCAGGTCGTGATCTCGCGGTCCGTGAGTTCGAGCCCCGCGTCCGGCTCTATGCTGACAGCTCAGAACCTGGAGCCTGCTTCTGATTCTGTGTCTTCTTCTCTCTCTGACCCTCCGCCTATTCATGCTCTGTCTCTCTCTGTCTCAAAAATAAACGTTAACAAATTTTTTTTAATAAAAAAAAACATTAATCTGTTTTAAGAAAACAGAATTCACGGACCTTGTGTTCTATAACGTCTGGGTGAAAAAAATATCTGTTAAGACTACTAGAAGGGTCCAATCTTGAAGCAGCTTCATCTTGATAAAAGGTAGCAACTAATTTTTCTGGCATAATTAGAAAAAATGTTAGTCTAGATGAGGACATCTCCCAGATGACTAAATATTTCTACTTTTTAGGTCCATACTTTTTAAAATAGCAATAGTAAACAAGAGTTGAAGGAAGTATGGTATAATGGGAAAGACCTTCACCTTGGGTTCCAGTTAGGTGAAAATTAGGACCTGGGCCTGGCTACTCACAAGCTGTGTAGCTTTAGACAAACCATTTGGCTTCTTTCAGCCTCGGTTTCAACATTTGTAAAATAAACATAATGTTATAAAATTACCTTGTATGGTTATTCTGAGGGTTAGTGTCAGGCACATAAAAGGAGCTCAATAATAATCAGTATTATTGTTCATTCTATCATTATATGTAGAGACTGATTATACATTATATGTAGAGACTGGAATTTTAGAGCCAAAAAGAAGGAGAAGGAGAAGGAGGAGGAGAGGGAGAAGGAGAAGGAGAAGAAGGCGACAACACTAGAAAGAGAGGTACAGAGGCCTTAAATCCAAATACTACCAGAGGCAAGCTAATGCATAAGTAAGGGGGACAAAGGGTGGAGTAGTGGAGCCCTGGTAGAATCAGGGAACATATAAATGCCTCTTTTTAAAATTTTTTTTACATGTTTATTTATTTTTGAGAGAGAGAGAGACAGACAGACAGAGCATAATTGGGGAGGGGCAGAGAGAAGGAGACACAGAATCCGAAGCAGGCTCCAGGCTCTGAGCTGTCAGCACAGGGCCCAATGCGGGGCTCGAACTCACAAACCGCAAGATCGTGACCTGAGCGAAGTCAGGCGCTTAACCGACTGAGCCACCCAGGTGCCCCCATATAAGTGCCTCTTTAAGGCTTTTATTCAAAATCTTTTAGACATTATGCACGCACACACACACACACACACACACACACACACACACACTCACTTCAGCTCTTCAAATTTGTTCCCAGGCCATCAGTCCATATACGGTCCAGCTTGATATTTTCAACATGATTGTTTTAAAAGTGTGAAAGTCACTGCTGAGAGAGACTGTTACTTGTCCCAATCACTCAGCAGCTGAGTGGCAAAGCTGGAATCAGCATCTGCTTCTCCAGTGTGTTTACTCAAGCTTCTTTCTTTCAGCCCCAAGTTTGTCTCTTTCTGGAATCCCTAAGAAATCTAATTTCCTTTTCCGGTTTCTGCATCTTGCTTTCTTTGGACAAAGTAAAATCCATTTTCCTCAACCATCCTGGCCGATGAGAACACAACTTCATCTACCTCCACATTGGGCCTCAAATAATGAGGCTCAGATAAAATGTTCTCCCAGCTCACATTCTTCTGATTTTTCAACCTTGAAGATAGAACTGAGTTTTCTTCCCTGTTGAAGCCTCAATTTCTAAATCCTCCAAATTTCTTTCAGTTACACTATTATTACCACTGCCTTATGTAATGCAATCTTGATTTATCTTTCTCATTGTTTTGAGGTCAATATCTCTAGCTGGCATTGAGATGAATCTGATACTTGCCTAATAGCCACTGATTTTTATTGCTTATCAGAGATATAAGGAAGTCAGACATTTGTGTACTACTTATTATATATGGATAGCTGTAAAGAATAAGTATACAGGTTCTAGTATGCCCTAGCTAAATAACAGCTGTGATCGTTGGAAACATTCATTATGTACTTCATAACTGTCATAGGGAATTTCCATGTATTAATTCATTTAATTTCTACATTAGAAAGCAGGTGCTAGTGGGCGCCTGGGTGGCTCAGTCAGTTAAGTGTCTGACTTTGGCTCAGGTCACAATCTCGCGGTCCATGAGTTCGAGCCTCACATCGGGCTCTGTGCTGACAGCTCAGAGCCTGGAGCCTGCTTGGGATTCTGTGTCTCCCTCTCTCTCTGCCCCTCCCTCACTCACACTCTGTTTCTCTCTTTCTCTCAAAAATGAATAAATGTTTTAAAAAATTAAAAAGTAAAGAAAGGAGGTGCTAGGATTATTCCCACTTTACAGATGAGGAAGTTGAGGCATACAGACATTTAGCGACCGGTCTGAGGTCACACAGCTGTAAAACATGGAAGCCTGCTCCAGAGCACATGCCATTAATTATTACACTCATCTCTATCTTGAAACATATTTGTATTATTTAAACAAAAGTTTTATTAGGCTAAAAGAATTTTAAAAAAATGAGAGTCCCCATTACACATTGGCCCAAACTCTCTCTGTCTTCCTGTTTTCCTCAGATATGCCCTGAGCTAATACAATATTGAAACAATATAGCAAGATGTTGCACATTGCCACCAACATGAGTGAAACCTGGATCACCATATGAAATGTTGACTTCACAAACAAACTTCTTGATCAACCAGTCTGTTCAACTCTATGCCTAATGACCCCAAGAACCCAGTCTGTGTTTGTGTTCCATTTTATCTAGCTTGTAGATGACAGAACACCATGGGCCCTTTGCTGAATCAGACTGTCCAGCGTCTACAATACCAGGGGCAGGTGAAACAGACCCATTCAGATGAAGGAAGCGTTTTAACTTGGGAAGAAACTTGCTCAATAAATTTTCTTAATCATAGAAGTAGAGATCTATATCAAACTATGAATGAGAAGGGCAGCAATATGTAACAGTGCTTCTGATATTTAACCCAGATTATTTATATGTATTACAGACTTATGCTTGTTTGCAAATCTGGCAGCATTTTTTTTTTTTGTCTTTATGCTTTACAACAGCATCGTTTGCTTTCATTTACCCGTACAACAGAGAGGCTGTAAGTCAAAATGTCTTTCCGAGAAGCCACATCCTTTAACAAATGTAAAACATGTGGAGGACTAAAACAGTTAAACTCTAAAAAGAAAAATAAGTTTCTCTAGCTACTGACTGATATCTAAATGCAAAAAGATTTGGCTATAGGAATGTATTTATTTTAGTTAAAACATTTATTGGGCTCATTTTGGTTTAGCATATTTTTTTCCAGCTATTGAAAAAAAAAAGTAAAAGTGTTAATAGCCATAGTATTTATAATAGTAAAAACAGAGTTGATATTTATTTTGTGTGGCTTTTACTGTTTTGAGGCTGATATTCTACAGATCAGATGGCAAATTAAACCATACGCTGGGTTCCTATATTAATCTTTAAAAATGTTTTTCTTTATATTTGAAAACAATGCTTATAGTCAATTATTTCAATATTTTTATGTTGTGATTTTGTTTTTGGTAACTGAATGCTTAAATTCAAGGGCACTTTCTCAGGATGTATCAGTGTTAAGTATTACTTGTTTTTAACCATACTATTATTCAGATTGTTTCTGTGAGTGAGTGATCATACAGAAAAAGCTTATACTATCACAATTTTGAAACTTGCCTAAATGACTCTCCATTGAAAGAAAGCTATTTGGACAGGTCCATATGTCCTGTTCTCAGTATGTTAAAAATACTAACATAAAAGGTATTTTATTCATAAATATTTTCACTACTTTAAAATAGAATCCTTACAAACCTTATAAGAAAAATACCTACCACCAGTCTTTCCCAGTTGAATTTGTCTATGAAGAATATAATTTGCACTGTAAATAACACATTGAATCTAATAAAGACAATGCCAGGAATTATGTGGAATGTTGGACTCATTTTTACTTACATTAAGTAAAGCAGAATGAATTTAGAATACATTCACATAAAGAACAAAAAGACAAAGGACAAATCTGTTTCCTACTAGGATTGAACTCTTAACCTTGGAGATGTGCAAAGGGAACACAAATGTAAAAGCATAAAGCAAAGATAGATCAGTCCTTTCTTTCTAGCCAGTTCAGAAAGAGAATTTATTAAAAATCTAACAGGAAAACCTTGTGTATACATCTAACACCCAAATTGAAAATCACAACAAATGAAGCAACTTAAACTGAAAAACTTGCCAAGAGTTGGGTTTGCGGGTGAGTAGCTGCTACCTGGATATGTACTAATAAATTTACCATTCCTAACTGCTATGAATACGGAGTCTGGATTTCCTGATTTGGAACCAATAGTCCCAAGCTTCAACTACCTGTTCCTCAAGGATGATGACAATAGATAGCTCCTGATTTGTGTTATGTGGACCATCAGCAAATCCCATCTCAGATTCCTAAAATTTTCTTGCCTCCAAAGACCACTCAGTCTAATTCATCCCAGCAAGAGTAGCTGTGGCAAATGACTACATGTCCAATCATACTTTCTCAAACTAGAAGATATTACTCTTTTACTCCAATTTTGTATTTGCTACATGAATAACTATAATTGAGCAAGATGTGTGACTCAATCAATATTCAAAGTTGGAAATCATGGGATCACTATGCAGACAAGAGACAGAAATAACGTTGAATGAGTCATCTGGGGCTCTAGAATTTATTTTCTATGCCTAGGACCAGAAGAGTGGGAACTAAGAAGCATTGTGAAATAAATCAATAGTAGGCAAGGTGAGCTATTGCGTTGTAGTAATGGTGAGGTTGTGTATACCCTAGACATTACACAATTATAACGGTCCAAATAAATGATAGCTAGGGCATGGCCTAAAGTAAATGTCAAAGTGAAGAAAGTAGATTATTGGTGATAATCAAGATTATCATTATAAAAAGATAAGGTAAAGGACACCAGGTATGTTAATTAAGAGCATTGTTTTAAAAAGATACTGGAGGTACTGGAGATGAAGCAGTTTTGAATGACACGCAGAGCAGCCTTATAACTGGGTAACTGCCATAGTTGTTGGGGAACCTAAATGAGTCGGGAAGGAAAAGAAATTATGAGATCAGAACATTAAGGTTGTCATATAAATGTCAAAGTTACTGAAAGTAAACATAACTGATGAGTGAAGAGAAAAACAGTGTTTGCTATTAATTTACTTGAAGAGGACAGATTCAGTCACTCTTTCATTCAACCATCTAATAGTTGGCGTAACTGTTAAGTTCCTTCTATTTTTCAAGGACATTAAGTTTATATAAATTTAGATATAAATGTGAGGACCAAATTTATATGTGGATATTATGGGTATCAGAAGAAGCTCACAAAAACTTAATTCTTAGAACTCTGTTTGACATAGAATTTTATTTTATAATATCACTTCTTTTTACTTGCTTTTTACTGTAAAATAAATAGAGCAGATATATAGCACCCTAGTCCTTGGCCTTTACTGAATATCTCTTCATGCACAGCAGAATTGCAGAACTGATTAAGTATTTTTTAAAAAATTAATCTGAATTGGAATCAGTTGTTGGAATCTAAACTCTTTTTCCTTTTTCTAGCCAAATTTACTCATCCAAATTATTCTGCTTCCAACAGTGCAAGTGATTAATTTTTGTAAATCCACCAGAAAGTCTCCTGGAAATCACGGTGACTATTAAAGAGTAATAATAAATAAATCTTATATAAGGGGATAAAATTTTTCATGGTTTTCTTTATTCAGTCAACATTTTCTAAATAACTATGTTCCAAGCATAGTGAAAGGAGTCTGTGCTTGGAAAATTCATGTTCAAGTCGTTGGACACAAATGTAAGCATGTAATATGAAGTAGAATGGAATAAAATAATATCAGAGCTATCCGGAACCTGTTGTGTAGGAGCAACTAAATCTGTTAGGAGAGTGAGGGAAGGCTTCATAGAAGAATTAATAACAGAAATGGGTTTTTTTTTAAATTTTTTAATGTTTATTTACTTTTGAGACGGAGAGAGAGACAAAGTGTGGCAGGAGAGAGGCAGAGAGAGAGGGAGACACAGAATCCAAAGCAGGCTCCAGGCTCTGAGCTGTCAGCACAGAGCCCTACGTGGGGCTCGAACTCACAGACCACGAGATCATGACCTGAGCCAAAGTCAGGCTCTCAACAGACTGAGCCAGCCACGTGCCCCAATAATGGAACTGGGTCTTAAAGTGTACAAGAAAAGATTGCAAAACATGTAAGAATCTCCTAGGTAAGAGAATGGTACAGGGATGGAATGCTGACAGGCATGTAATGTTTAGAGAATGATACGAAGTAGTTACAGCATTGAACTGCATGGGTGGTGGATTGGTATTGACGCAGAAAATGACCTTCTCAAAACATAAATCTATAATGTTTTCCAACAGTTAAGACTCAATAGCTTATCCTTTCAGTTAGAATTAATCTAACTTTCTTTAAATTGTACAATGCCTTGAATAATATGTCTTTTCCTCCTCATCTTGTGTCTCTCTTTTCCTCACATGCTATACTACACTTTAAAAAGGGCAGGCTGCAGGGGTCCCTGGGTGGCTCAGTTGGTTAAACTTCTGACTTTAGCTCAGGTCATGATCTCACATTTTGTGAGTTTGAGCCCCACGTTGGTCTCTGTGCTGTCGGATCAGAGCCTGGAGCCTGCTTCGGATTCTGTATCTCCTTCTCTCTCTCTGCCCCTTCCCTGCTTATTCTCTGTCTCTCAAAAAGTGAATAAATGTTAATTTTTTTAAAGGGGATGCTGCAGTAGGCAAAGCAGGTCCTGCCTCAGGATCTGTGCACACATTGCTCCCTTAATTAGAGCATTCCATTCTTTGTATGAACAGATTTTCTTATCATTTAGGTCTAAGCTTTGTGTTCATTATAGGTAAGGATTCCCTATGCATTCAATATAACAGAGACCTTGATCATTCACTTTTGCAATTCTTGACTGTTTCTTCCCACTAGAATGTAAACTCCATTAGGAAAAAAGATTTTTGACTGCATGGTTTACTGCTGTATCTACAAAGCCTAGAATAGTGCCTGGCTTAGAGAAGGTACCTTGGTAAATATTTTGAATGAAGCAATGAATGAATAGTATTAGCTATAACTGATAAATATATTACATATTTGAGAGGTTTTTTTTTTTACTTTTTATTTTATTTTTGTTCTGCTTCCCAAACTAGAATGAAAACTCATAGAGCAGGAACTAAGTCTACCTTGTTCACCCTGTATCTCCTCATGATGAGTAACACAGTTCTTGGCACCTAAAAGATGGTAAATATTTAGTAGTCAATGAAAAGAAACGGAGTTGTTGAGGAGGTAGGGAGAATGAAGGATACCAAAATAAAAATTCAGGGAGAAGAGTGGGGTCATTTTGCTGGTTTGTTTTATTCTGGAGAAATGAAAAACTGATTTAGATTAGACATGCTAATTAGACAGGCCTTCTCCATAAAAGTTTAGAATATGAAACTTAAGTCTAGAATTCTTTAAGGAATATATATGGAATCTTCTGTGGCCAAAAACAAACCAAAGCAGTCAATACGATGATTTTAGGAAATCAAGAATTATACCCTTTTCAAATTGGAGGTCAGAAATGGAAATACACAAAAGGTAGATTGATTTATTTTATTGAAGGATACTTAGCTGTACCTTGATCTTATGAGATTGAATCTTTCTTAGGGGAATGATTAGTGTCTCAATTTCAGTAATATACACAGAACTATTATACAAGCATTCCACAGGTTTCATTTTCAACTCCAAGTTTTTACAATAGGCTAAAAAGAGCTTATTGATGGAAACTCCCACTAATAAACTGCCCTTTTCACAAACCTAGGCCAATTCTGGCCTATATATGTATATGCACACACCATTATATAGCTTCTAAACCCACTATGAGATTTATCGATAGAAAACCCTACATTAAGATTTCCAGAGCATGAAATTTATAATAAAAAAATACTAAAAAACAAAGCTTTTAAATAATAACACTTAATCAACCTGAAAGCTAAAGATGTAGAGATATGTAATGGTCAAAAGAGAACTGCAAAGATGGAAGTCATAGAGATATTCTTGATGAGGGTGCTGTATATCTAGCCCTATTTAGGACATCACAAAATCTATAGACTATCACTATCAACATGGTGCCACAGCAAACTGCATGATTCTAAAGCAACGGGTGGCAAATTTTTCCTTTAAAATAACAGAGAGTAAATACTTTAGGCTTTGCAGATCAAGACACAAAATTGAGGAAATTATGTAGGTAATTATGTAACAATAAAATTTTTTATTGATGAAATTCAAACACTAAACATAGAGTTCATTTTTTATAAAATAGTTCTGTTACTAAGAATGGGATTCCTTGTTCTTTTCAATAATATTTTGCTTTATTGGGGTTCAAATATATTGTTCCCTATCATCAAAATCAAATGCAAATGTTCATCTGTTAATAGTGATCTGCAATAAGATTTTATATATTTTATATTTGAAAATGTCTTTTCACTCAGACACTGCCAAATACTGGTATCAATACACAAAAATATGATTTTAATTGAGTGCACTCATTACTTGGAAGGCATTTATAAAATTCCATTATATGGTTTTCATATTTCCCTTTTAACATGTTATTACATTGCAGATTAATCACTTTCAGTTGGAAGTTATGTGGAAGCTTCTCAATAGCACAGTTAAATGGATTTTTAAGTATGAAAATTTCCTCTGTTCTTACATAGAAGCCTAAAAACCACTACTGGATCTGGAGTTTGAGTTCCTAAAATATAGCTGCTGCAAATTTGTGTGGAAATAAAGACCTCACTTTTCATTTTGCCTTCTGACAGGAAGTACATAAAGCAGCCTGACATCACTTCTATGTGGTAGGCAGGATTCCAAGATGACTCCCAAGATCCTCACCTTCTGGTATATACATCCTGTATAATCTCTGGGATGGCGAATAGGTTGGATTTTACTCTCGTGATCAGGCCTGACCACAGGAGCCCTTTACACTTGGTCTAGAGGTCAGAGATAGCGGAAGTCTGAGATTCCAAGGCTAAGAAGGATTTGGTGCACCACTGCTGGCTTGAAGGTGGAGAGGTCATGTAGCAAGGAACGTGGGCAGCCCCCTCATGCTGACAGTGCTTCTTGGCTGAAATCATCAAGGATGCTTGATATTCTGTCCTCTAACTGAAAGGAACTGAATTCTGCTAAGGGGAAGAGTGAACTTGGAAGTGGGTTTTCCTCTAGAGCCTCCAGAGGAGAACTCAGCCCAGCAGACACCTTGATTCCAGAACACAGAACTGTGAGTTGATAAATGGGTTTTGTTTTAAGCTGCCTAGTTGCTATTAATCTGTCACATGGCAACGAGAAAATAAAATACTGCATTCAAACAATGTAAGTTATTGTTGAAATGACTTTACTGCAGTACAATTTCACAAAAAAGCACTGTTTTGGTTGTAAATTTAAGTTGAATCCATTAAGAAACATTATCAAATCTGGGGCGCCTGGGTGGCTCAGTCAGTTAAGCAACCAACTCTTGGTTTCACCTCAGGTCATGATCTCATGGTCTATGAGTTCGAGCCCCACGTCAGGCTCTGTGCTGACAGTATGGAGCCTCTTTGGGATTCTCTCTCTCCCCCTCTCTGTCCCTCCCCTCTGCTCACTCATGCTCTCTCTCTCTCTTTCAAAATAAATAAATAGGGGTGCCTAGGTGGCTCAGTCAGTTAAGCATCTGACTTCAGCTCAGGTCATGATCTCACGGTTTATGAGTTCAAGCCCTGCGTCGGGCTCTGTGCTGAGAGCTCAGAGCCTGGAGCCAGCTTTGGATTCTGTGTCTCCCTCTCTCTCTCTCTGCTCCTCCCCTGCTCACTCTCTGTCTCTATCTCTCAAAATTAAATAAGCATTAAAATAAATAAATAAATAAATAAATAAATAAAACATTCTTTAAAAAAAGAGAAACATTTATCAAGTTTGAAGCAAAGCTGATATCCAAAATCATTTCATATTTTAAATAGTGGTTCAAAGTTGTTCTTCCCATCTGTTAAACCATTCAACTGCTTCATGGTGGGGCAACTCAGAATATTCAGTTTTTATTTCTGACAAAAATTTATGGAACTGACAATGGGTAAAACCACACAGTGAGAGAAGTTCATCATTGACACTATTGGTCCAATAATACACTATAGATTCAAATATCTTCCACCAGGTATCTAGTAATGAATAATACCTTAAACACATTTTCATTTTCACAAACTATAAAGCTGCACAACTAATCCTTTCTCTGCTCTATACATATTTTCAACACCATTAGTTATAATATCTTGGCTGATTCCTCTTCAGGGTGTACTGTATTAGTGTTTTCTAAACTTCTTTAAAAATCTCTTGCCTTGGCCATGGTTGTTCCATGCAGACTATTCACAGGAGCAAATTCTTCAGCTGCTTAACACCTGGCATTGACCCCACCAGTAACAATACTGAGCAGTACTGGTAACATCTGCTGGTTGATCAATAGTCTTGGAAACCACTCAAAATCATTTGCTTTTGTTTTTCAGTTGACTGTTACGTTGCTTCCAACATCCTTAATTCTTTCAGCAACTGTTCTTGCAAAAAGATCTTAAGCAAGTTTATTTTCTCTGGATAAATTTCCTCAGCTATTTCAAACACAATTTAATTAACTCAATAGCAGCAACTTCCCTTGCTTGACTAATAAATGAGTGACTCAGAAATTTACTTTGGTTGCAGGTTCATTTTCATTTTTTACTTTTGTGCATGAACTCTGCTATGATGAGATATTCCATTGTAATTTTCTAATTCTGTTGTCTTCTTATGAGTTGGGAATACTGTTGATGAGTACTTAGTTTAGTGATGTTGACATATGTTGTATTACTTCAGTACAACTATAGAACCACTGCATATTAAAGACAATGCTTTATCAATGTTTCCTATGACCATACCATAGAACTTGAAAGACTACAGCATTACAACTCTGTCACTGTGATTAGTAGTACACTGAACAACAAAGCAAACTGGTGAAAGCACAATATATGGTCTCTGTGATGGCTACACAATTTTGTCACTGTAGTGCATAAACAGCCATAGTAAATATATAAACAGATGAGCATGGCTATATTCTAAAAAAGCTTTATTTATGCACACTGCAATTTGAATACAGTTTTCACGTGTCATGAAATATTCTTTTCTTTTGATTTTTTTCAACCATTTCACAATGTAAAAACTATTAATTCGTAGACCTACCAAAAACAGGCAGCAGGCCTGATTTCGCATGCAGGCCGTAGTTTACCAGTCCTTGTTCCAAAGCTTAGATGTTTCGTGCTCAAAAGCAAAACACGGTGAGCTATGGATCAGGGTCTCCATGTGTCACTACAGGATTCAGATTAAATGTGAATCTCAAGGGCACAAGATATTTGTTTCAGAAACATCACTTGCTTAAACCCTGATATAAGATGCATAATAAAAGAGTCAACCATTGAAACATCTCTTGATGTATCCCTGTAAGGCAGTGTTCTTTGACATGTGATCAACAGATCAAGCACCTTGAGGGGAGTACTTGTTTTAAAGGCATATTCATGCTCCTCCTCTCATTTTATTTCATTAGAAATTCACATTTTGATAAGTTGTCCAGTTAATTTTTGTGTATACTAAAGTTCAAGCACAACTTCTTTAGGATGGATATATTTTGGTAAATATTATAAAGTGACCAAATCAATGTTTCACACTCCTACATGAAACCATGTGTGTATCTAGTGGTCTATAGACATATTATTAAAAAAAGAGAAATGTTATCAAAACCGACTGCAGCATAAACCCATTCAGTAAATATCCCCCAAAAAAGTGGTACTAGGACAAAGGGAAACTAGGAAACTCAGTCTTACATGTATGCTAAACATATACACATAGTACGCACATACAGACAGACACATAGACACACACACACAATCTTCTGTCCCTCCTTAGGAGACAACTTAATGTATCTATAAAATTTTTATAGCTCTCTTCTTATAGTTATTCAGGCTAGAATTTCATTATTGATATCTATGATTATAGGAAGTTTGTATTTTTATATGTTGGGAAGGTATTAGGAAAGAGTAATAATTTTAAATCTGATTTCAATTCTTATTTTATCCCAGAAAACCTTTTCCTTTTGCAAAACCCTTACTCTTTGAAATTGTGAATCTTGTGTTAATGGATAAGGCCAAGACTTAATATAAATGATTTTTCATTTAGTCCTTAGAAAATATAGAGGTTCTGGAATATTCTCATGTGTCTTAACTAAAATTTTCAGTGTTTCAAGGGTGTTCACACAAACTCAACTCTCAAATATGAGAAGAACTAAGTTAAGACATAGCATAGGGGCGCCTGGGTGGCTCAGTCAGTTAAGTGTCTGATTTTGGCTCAGGTCAGATCTCACCATTGGTAGATTTAAGCCCTGCATCAGGCTCTGTGCTGACAGCTCAGAGCCTGGATTTGGCTTCAGATTCTGTCTCCCTCTCTCTCTGCCCTTCCCCCATTCGTACTCTGTCTCTCTTGCTCTCTCAAAAATAAATAAAAACATTAAAAAAATTTAAAAAAAAAAGACATAGCATAGACCACATAGTAACAAAGGCCAATAATGATGATAATTTTTTAAAAGAATGTATCTGGATATACTTGCTTATAAGAGCCCACATTCAAAGTCAAGTTAGGGTTATAAGGAAAGTTTAATCTGAATTTAGAAAACTCTATAGCAGCCATTTAAAGATAACATATACATTAGTATATCTTCACATATGCACTTAACATATTTGAGAAATTAGTACTCATCATTTCAAAAGTAACTTTTTCTTTATTGCATAAATAATATTACAGCAATAGCAGACATTTTACTTTTTTTGTTTTTTTTCAGGCATTTTATTTATATTTTACCTTTTTCAGACATTTTAAAATATTTTCAAAACTCATACAAAATTCCACTACCTTAACAGATCAATATTCTCCTTCTCCCTAGTCAAAATGCACTCATTTTTATAGTTGCCAATCATAGTAGGAATAAATCTTCGCATCCTTGGAAAAACAAGAATTTCCCATGCTGCCTCATTATCATCATTAAGGGTCATTTATAATAATGACATAGAGTAGGTGAATTCTAATTATATTCAACAATCTCTAAATGTGAGATAATAAGGTTAATTGCTGATTTCTTCATTTTAATATGTCTTCATACAAGAACTAACTATGAGAAAACCAGCCGAGTGTTCCCAAACATGAAGTGGAGATTGGGGTTGGGTAGAACATAGCTTTCCCTATTAGGTCAATATAGTAGTTGTTCCCACACCTCTTACTCAGCAGTTAGTATGGCACCAAGTATGAAACTGAGTTCTTCCACACCTCTTTTTCTGGGCACACAACTAGATTACATTCTCAGTTTCTCTTGCAAATAGGTTTGGCCATATGACAGAGTTCCGGATAATGAAAACATTAGCGTAATCAATGCACAACACTTCTGACTGGCCTCTCAAACTTCCCATAGCCAACCTCCATGATCTTTCTCATTTGCCCCTTGAAAGGAGAGAACTCTACAACCTTGGAAGCCACATCTTGAAGATGAAAGAGATTCCATCAACCTGGGTCCCTGAATGACTAAGTGGAATAGAGTATCCCCTACTTTCCAGTAACCGAGAATAGCTCAGGGCTGTTTTGTGAGCAAGAAATAAACTTGTAGCTGATTAAGCAATTATAAATGTTGTGGTCAATTTTTTGTAGCAATTACTATCACTCTATAATTATGTAACTGGGGAGATAGGCAAAGAAGAGGTTGTAGAGGCTCTGGTCCCTGCAATGCCTGTACCACTTCTGAGTTCAGTGTCATCACCCCACCTCTAGTCTCTCCCTACACCTGTAGTAGCTGTATGGAAGCGTTGAATCACTACATTGTAAACCTGAGACTAATATTATGCTGTATGTTAACTAACTGCGATTTAAATAAAAATGAGAAAAAAATGAAGACAATAGTTCTATGCTCTCCCGTCTATAACAAAGACTGGGTGAGCCTTATCCAATGTCTATCAGCACATCTAAAAACTGGTATGATAACCATTTAATCCTGTAGCCTTAGTTCTTCTTAACTGACAACTCCATGTATAAAACCATGTATGTCAATATCTTACAATACAGACTAAGTTAGAATTGACTGAAATCTCCAAAACTGCTTAGTACATCTGCAGATATAGTTCTATCTAGGACAGGCAGGTCTGGTATTACATTAGATAGTTCTGGCAACCGATATTTATCCTTTTTATTAAAATGAAAGGCTTGAAGAAAGGCATGCTGCTTCTGCAATTTCAGGAATGTTTGATCTTTTGCCAACAATAACACTGACATCTAATTAGGCCTGTTATCTGCTATATCTATCATGAACCCAGCCAGAGAATGTACCTACACAGCATTATGCCTTATTCTTAGAAACGAACAAAATAGGAGATTCCTTAAGTTCCACTTGCACCATCTCTGTATGTATCTAATCTCAACCAGGTCTTCCATTTAACTTCGCATTCCTTAAATGCAGCTGACAACCTATCTTATTTCCTATGATAGCTCTTCCAGAACCTTTCTACTCTTTTCAGGGTCCAACCCCAACCCTGCATTTCTCATTTTCAGGAGTTATGTTACTGAGAAGATGCAGACCATCCTAATGAGTTCGCTCAAATTCTTCACCTTTCCTCCATCTGTATACCCTCATCGCTAGGTTCCTCCTTACTTCACACAGCAGAGGAATAACTTTCCTGTATCTCTCTCAAGCCTTATCGTCTACCTCCTGGACTCTAGATACACACCCACCCTTACCCTTGATTCAGTTTATTTTCACTTCCTCCAGATCTCCTCTCTCAAACTTTCTCATTTTCCTAGTACATACAATTTTTTCTCCCTATTAACTTATTTTTTCTCAGTCTAAAGCAAAGTTCTACATATCCATAAGGATTAAAAAAAAAAGATAAAGGAAATCTTCCTTGAGGACTCTCAATGTTATTCCATCTTTTTCTTTTTAAACTAACCTACTTCTAAAAGAATAATCTATATTTTATGCTTCCTTTCTCTCTCCAGCCACTGGTTTCTTAACTTCTTAATCTAGATTTATGAGGAAGTGAGCTGGATATTGTCAGCCGAAGATAGGCTAAGACAGCCATAGAAATAGAAGAACAAAGGCAAGACAAAAAGGCATGTTTGGAGGGGAATATAGTTGCTGGGTGGTAGAATTGTAAAGTTACAGGGGGAGAATAGGGGAAAGAACTGGGAGAGTAGAATATGACAGAATGTAGAGGGCTCTGAATATAAAGGTCCATGTAGACTATTCAACGGTTTCACTGTAGTTATTTTTAAGCAAATAAATATGTCACAACCTCTAAAACCACCACAATACAAAATATACTTTAAATTGAGGGAAATAGGTAAGTAAGGGATCTTAGCTAATGTTCTTAGTGCCTGCTGAAGCAGTGTCCATGGGCTGACCTTGCATAACTATCTACAGGAAATGACAGCTGACACATATGTTCTAGATACTGTTCTATGTGCTTTATATCTATTAACTTATTTAATTCTTAAAATAAGAAAAGTTGCTCAGAGAAGGTTTTTTTTTTTAATTTTTTTAATGTTTATTTATTTTTGAGACAGAGAGAGAGAGACAGAGCACAAGCAGGGGAGGGGCAGAGAGAGAGGGAGACACAGAATCTGAAGCAGGCTCCAGGCTCAGCTGTCAGCACAGAGGCCGACACGGGGCTCAAACCCACAAACTGCGAGATCATGACCTGAGCTGAAGTCGGATGCTTAACCGACTGAGCCACCCCAGCACTCCGAGAAGGGTTTGAACTAAAATGGAAGAGGCAGTATGTGCCCAGACAGGTGAGTACCTGGCTCATGCTCCTACCATCACACAATTTGGGCATTTCCTATGGCACCAAAATCTGCCACTTATATATACAACCTATCCTAAGTCTGTTAAATTTAGTAATAGTGTGCAGACAACAGAGGAAAGGAGTATTTTCACAAAAATGCTACATTTTAAGGAAAAGTGACCTGAGAAAAGATGCTATATTTTTCCAATAGCAAACAAATGTACATGGGTCAATTTCTGGTTTTCCAGATCAGAAAGCAGATGGCATTGTTCTGTAATAGCTAACTAGAAATTAGATTGTTTTTCTGGATGGAAGGACAGGGCCAACATTACACACTGATGATTACAGAGGGACAGATGGACAGCAACGGGGCATCAGTCTTCTAGATGTCAGAGAATTGAGGGGAACAAATGAACAGGGAAGAGGGGAGCAGAGACCACAGAAGATTCTGTAGATATTTGTACAAATTTCCATAGATATTTCAATTAGTTGATGAGCCATACTTTCTCAGAATTTAATTTAAATTCTTATTTCTTAAAATTTTCATCCTTGGTCATAAGAAAGATGCTGTTCTTCTGCACAGGCCTAAAGTTATGCTGATTACCATTGTCATTTCAATAATCTAAGGGCTATATTAGCACTTCACTGTCTTTAAGAAGATATAGAGGACAAGCTAAATTATTATTTACTTAGGTCTTTCAGACACTGACCTTTCCTCCAAGATAACAGACTACTAGTTATAGACGGCAGTAGGTCAACAGATCCAGGTCCATCAGACAGTCTTTGGTCAGAAAGATTTCAGTTTTGGGGCGCCTGGGTGGCTCAGTCGGTTAAGCGTCCGATTTCAGCTCAGGTCATGATCTCGCAGTTTGTGGGTTCGAGCCCCACGTCGGGCTCTGTGCTGACAGCTCAGAGCCTGGACCCTGCTTGGAATTCTGTATCTGCCTCTCTCTCTGCCCCTCCTCTTCTTGTGCTCTGTCTCTATTTCTCAAAAATGAATAAACGTTAAAGAAATTTAAAAAAAAAAGAAAGATTTCAGTTTAATAAAGAAGAAAACTATAGATGTTAACTGGAGTTATTAACCTGTAGCAAGCAAGACCTTTTAACTTCTTTATTAGGTAGACATAGACTATGTTTATGTTACGGGTAGGTGTAGATTCCTCTCCAGTTCCACTAACTCAAGACAGGAAATGGAAGGTAAAATAGGCTTAAGTAGAAAAAAGACAGCTGAGTATATGTAGAGCCAAAGGTTGATTTAACTATGAAGGATGGCCTTAGCACAGTTTATTTCCATGGTATCTTTCCAAAGAGTTAAGCATTTTTTTTCTCCTACTATGTAAATTTTTCCAAGGCTAGTACAGAAATACTCCATGAATCAGAATACAGAGTCAATTGGAATAGTTTTCGAGTTTTTCTGACGAGGCTTATTTGTTATATGACACAAGACTTGAAAACTCACTAGCAACTAACTAGGATAAAACACTTAATATAGGCAAATTGAATTTAAATTTCAAAGGTTTACTTTTCACAATATAAAATAAAAAATACTTGCAGGGATGCATTTGCTTCTTACTTAACAGAAATGGTGAGGCAAGATAGCCAGGAAAAACAAAACAAAACACAAACAACAAAACATTCAGTAACATTCCAGAATCTACCCAAATGGCAATAATTTTAAAAGGGATAAGTAAAAGTAGTTGTATGTTCTTATCTGGGTACAGTTTTCTAGAATGACCTAATCACCAAAGACATGCAGATTAGCCTGCACTCAGACATTTGCCAACACCTCAGACATTTGTTAAGGTATTTATCTCCATTCCACTTAAACAGCACAGCGCTGTATATTAAAGCAGAGAAATAATTTATCTCTTCAGCATTTCCAAGAGAAATTTTCTGTGCCATAAGTTTCTCTAATTGATAAATGTCTTTTTAACAGAAAGGGAAAAAAATGAATAAACCAAGTATGGATTTATGAAATGTATATAAAAGTGTTTCTAAGAAAAGAAAATTTACAAACGTTGGAAGATGGCCTCTCCATTGTGTAAAGCAAAAGAAAATATGAAGTATGTAATGAGAGTCTCCTAACCTTGTGATTCACTTGAGTAAATGAAAAAGGCTGAGGAGATTTTTGAAAGTATATTATAAAAATAAAGCTATTTACGTATGCATCTCTTCAAGCATCACTGTAGAGTTGTTCTACTCCACCTCATTCTCCCACCTGTTTGGAAAGACATGTCCTGGCAGTGTGTCCAGGACCTCATATCATTCCTAACCACATACAAAGTGAATTCCAGCTTCATAGCATCAAATCTCTGGGGAATAAAATCTAGCCACATACGAAGAACACAAACTGTTCCTTAACAAGATGGCAGGTCTTTGGCACATGATTTGGGTTTTGTTTAAACAAGCTGATTAGCAGTATCACATTGGCAAGTTCATTGTTTATAATCATTCTATTTCATTTGCCTATAAAACGTAGAAGCACATATTCTGCTTTATAAGCCTGGTATGAATCAATAAGAATTCTTTTTTTTTTTCTCCCGAGTAAATACTGTATAGCTAAAAACAAGGGGAGGGGGAGATAATTTAAGTGCAAAAGATTTTAAAGCCCACCAACACTGCCATGAGAAAAAAGTTTCTGCTAACAATTACCCCATTAACCACACTGAAACTTTTGTGGGGGAAAAAAAAAGACACACCAGTAAATCTCACTCTATTTTCTGCCTAAAATCAGTGTAGATAAATGGACTCACATCTAGGAATATTACTTTTAATGTTTATTTATTTTTCAGAGAGACAGAGTGTGAGCGGGAAAGGGGCAGAGAGAGAGAGAGACACAGAATCCAAAGCAGGCTCCAGGCTCTGGGCTGTCAGCACAGAGCCTGATGCAGGGCTCGAACTCACTGACCGTGAGATCATGAGCCATAGGCAGACGCTTAATGGACTGAGCCACCCAGGCGCCCCTAGGATAATTATTTTTAAATATCACTTTTACATCCTTCTTGCCAAAGGAGCTTTAGCACTTTCTCAAGAGAACCAACACATTTAGGTACTTTTGAAAAGCAATAGCTTGTTAAATTCGCTTGATGACTGGATGTTTGACAACTAAATATTAGGATTCAGACACTGTTAATACAAATAATGTTTTTTTTTTCTATTTTCACAGAGGCAGAGCTATGGGAAATCTATTTTCTATAACCTCTTACTCATTCCTTTGTAACCCAACCCAAAGATTCCTAAAACATATCGCCAACTATTTGATGCACGTTATTTTCCCATTCATGCTCTCAATCCTAATCTCATCTGCCATTTTTAGGATCATTGTCTATGGTCCCTTTTATTCCAAGTATAGTAAGCAGAACAGTACAGTGTTTAGAGACATGAGTACTTGAGTACCAGGCAGTCCTGGGTTCGAGGCCACACACTCCACACTAGCCTTTCAAGTACTCATCCAGTACCCATCTTGCTTGGTTCTGAGGCTCCAGGAGAATAGTGCATATATGTTCTTAGAACAGTGGCTGGCACAAAATAAGCACATCTTTCTATTTACTATGATTAATATTAGTTGTCATAATGATTTTTAAGTATTTTCCTTTCCTTTCCTTCTTCTGGCTTTGTATAAATTCAGTCTATACATATATTAAATCTATTCCGTTTTTAGTTAAAATATTTTAAAATTGTATTTAAAAAGTCTTTTAAAAAGGTTCTCCCTCTCTCTGTTGACTTCCATACTCTCTTTTCCCCTTCTCATATATAACTTCTTGAAAGAATGTGTTAGACATCCTTTCATCACATTCTCATTTCATTTATTCCTGAACACATTGGTTTCTGTTTAGTACTTCAACCCCAGCTCTTTTTTTTTTTTTTATATATATATATTTTTTTAAGAAGGCAATCTTACCTACTCATGTTCTTCTAGCCAGAACCCTTGCGAGAACTGCAGACTCATCTTCTGGCTACACATTGCTACCTGGATTAATGACTGGCATGTCAAGCTCAATAAATCTTAATCAAAACACCACCTCAGTTTTCAAATTTGCTTTGCCTCTTGTATTTCCCATTCTGGTTTTATGACACCACTATCATCCATTTGATGGTATTAAAATCATAAGCATTATATTCACTACAAACTCTAATGGAAGTCACTAAAACTATCTGGATGTTTACTGTGTGCCAAGCATTGTTCTAAGTTCACAAATATTAACTCACTTAATGCTCACCAAAATCCGATGAAGTAATTACCACCATTATCTGGTGAAGAGCCAGCTTATGTAACTTGTCCAAGGTCACACAGCTAGTAAGTAGTAAAACCAGGTGTCCTGCCTGGAGCCTGTATATTTAACTACTTTACTGACTTTAGCTTGGAAGCCAGAGGGATGCTTCAGTTTCTCAATTCACTTCACTTCTTTTATTGAGTTAGTACCAAATTTTACTCATTTTAGCTCCACTATACATAGCAAATGGATCGCTTCAGATTCTCCTTTTATCTCACCTATATGATTGCCACATTCTTTGCTTCCAGTTCTTTCCAATCCATCTACCCTAATCCTGCCAAAAGGATTCAATATTAAATTCTGATGAGTTACTTTCCTGCTTCAATGGTTCCTGATAGCTTGGAGGATAAAAAGTAAGTTTCACTATACAAACACTGCCTATCTCTTCAATGCCAACTCCTGTCACTTTTATCCCCTCATATAATGTTCCAGGAGAATAGGAATCACAAATTGAGTCTAGGCTGTCTCCAGGGCTGAAGTTCAGTCATGTGTGATAACCTATCAGAGGCTATTGAGCAGGAGACTTTAGAACTTCCTGGGAATATTAAAGCCTAGGGAAAAAAAAATAAATCAAGAACTGGGCAAAAAAAAAAATGGGATAAGAGATTAGGAGTCAGGGTAAATTTGAAAGATAACATTATGAAATAAACTTCAGAAATATTAAATTTGAAGAGCCAGTGGTAAATCCATATGGCAATATACAACAAATAAACTTGCACCAGTCACAAAGCCCTAGTTATCACAGATCAGGAATTGTTTCAAACATAGCACATTGACCATCTCTTCAACTCTGCTCTGTAACTTGACCACTTGTAACAATTGAAGAAACTGTAAAATATTAGCTAAACAGCATTTCTTATAACCCTCTAATGAAGTGTAAGTCAGAAGAAAGAAGGTCACCTTCCCCTTGCCCATTTTGCCACAGGTTACTTCCCATCTTGATACTTGGTACCAAGTTCTCTCTGGTACTGCCTAGTGGAATAGTAATTGAGGTCTCTGTACCTGGAAGAAATGTGACAACTGATGGCGAATTCTTAAGTTTGGAAAAGCAGCCGTAGATAACATGGTATCTGTTGGAACAGCAATGAAATGCAGAGCAAAATGCTGACAGGCCACCCACTGCCCACCAGAGCAAATACAAAACTTATTTAGAACAAAGTTTTTATAAACACATTTGAGATAATACTGACTAATCTCAAATATAACTATGTTGCTGGGAGTTGGGGGGGGGGCACATAATCAATTATACCCCTCTGGGGTCTGGGAGCCTAGGGCACCTACTATAAAGAAGAGGCAGAATTTAAGTGTCACTGTTAAATTAATTACTTCTTTGGCATCAATAAGCTTATGGAGACTGGGAAAATTCAAATTATGCCGGAGATACTACTTAGTAATTTCTCAAATACACTTGACATGCTTACTTTCTAACCCTTATCTGTGTTGGAATTATTTTGTAGTATATGTTGTGAAGTCTTGAAGGCGATGACCACCTCACCTAACAGAATGATTAGTACATAGTCAGCACCTAAAAATAATTTACTGTACTGGGTTGAATAAAAGTTGAGACAAATCCAATTAATTTAACTTATTAAGAAATTCAAATTCAGTAAACATTCATTTATTCATCCATTCTTTTATTCATTCCAAAATGTTCACTGACTGCTAAGGACTAGGCTGCGTTCTGAAATGTAACTGTATGAAAGATACAATTGTGCCCTCAAGGAATCCACAGTGATAGAAAACAGGAATGGCAACTGCTAATTTGGGTACTTGCTGTAGACAGACATTATGTTCGTGTCTACAAATTAATCATCTCATTTTATTACCACAAAATAATGATGGAATTTGTGTTATTTCCCCCATTTTATTAAGAAATGTTCACTCAAAGGAGGCGCCTGGGTGGCTCAGTCGGTTAAGCGTCCGACTTTGGCTCAGGTCATGATCTCGCGGTTTGTGAGTTCAAGCCCCGCGTTGGGCTCTGTGCTGACAGCTCAGAGCCTGGAGCCTGCTTCAGATTCTGTGTTTCCTTCTTCTCTCTGCCCCTCCCCTACTCACACTCTGTCTCAAAAATAAATAAAACATTAAAAAAATTTTTTAATAAAATTTAAAAGAAATGTTCACTCAAAGACTAAGGTGATTGGCCAAAGTCACAGAGCTAAGAAGTTACAGAGTCTGAATTTCAACTTTGGGGTCTATGTTAGGTTAATGCTAGCATTCCTCAGCCTTCCATCATTTATCTATGACACTGACGATTTTTGTCATAGTAGGGACTATTTCCATTTAAATAGATTTGCTTGGACGTTGCTACATTAATAATGTCTATGAACTTATTAGTTTGAGTTGTTTATTTGTTATAATATACCCTAAAGTACATAAATCTCTATCAAAATAAAAAGTTTGTCCTCCTATGATCCTAAATTATCTTGAGCGCCACTTTGTATGGACACATCTTGGGACACACCGCCTTACGTCATGCTACCTGATGCGAAATAGGAAGAAGGTCAAAGTGAAACCGGGTGTAGCAGCCATAAATCCTGCTTTTTGGTCTGCTATCATTTTGAGAAATCTAACAGTTACAATCACTCTTGCCCTCCACTATGGTTTTCCAAAGCCACTATTCAGCACTAAGAGGTATCCATGACCCATCCCAGGGAGTGGTACCCACTACTGCCATCCAAGGTCATTGCTAAGGTTTAGCCTAAATTTTTTACGTTCATCACATCAACTCCAAAATGCCAGGAATCACTTGATTCTCATTTCAGTCTATCTCTTGCTGTTATTGCTTTGTTTTGTTGACGTGTTTTGCTTTGGAAATGGGGGTAGTTGTGGCTCTGGCGTCTGTTCGAAAGTTGAGACAATATAGTTCTATTACGAGAGTAGCAGGGATTAAACAACAGCAAAACCAGTGATTGTGCAAACATATTTGCTTCCAGAATAACCTGCAAACCTTAGACTATCCTATAAAGAAGTTCATCCTCTTCAAGGCCTCATTAAACCAGGATCTCCAATTTTGAGTTCTTTCACATAGATCATTTTTCTGAGAACTAGAAACAACTGCTTCAAGGAGTGCCTAATTTTTAAAGATTTAACTACTTTGATTAAAATCTTTATGAAAACAGTAGTCCTTTACATGTCTCAAGTGTACTAAACTTCGCTTCATCTTTTCCATGGACACAATAGAATGGAACTCAAATTTCTTCTCTGTATAAAGGGTCACATATGACTTGTGTCTGGCTACCTCCCCACACTCATCTCCTACTACTCTTCCCCATGCTCACCATAGTCCAAATACACTGAACTTCTCACTGTTCTTCATGCGCATTAAGCTCATTTGTGCCTCAGGTCTTCACACTCTCTGTTCCTTCTGCCCAGAACACTTTCATCTGTTCTTCCCATTGCTCTTTGCCATTCAGACTCCCCTCAAACATCACCATCTCGGGGAAGCCTTTCATAACCACCCTTTGAAAGTTGTCCCCCATTCTTTACCATGTCCCTCAATTTTATTCCCTTTTGCATTTATCACACGATAAACATAATTTAAAAAAAATAAAAATAAGTTTATTTTTTATTTATGTGTTTATTGTCTCTCTGAATAGAACATAAGTTTTATAGGAAGAGGGACTTCTACTCTGCTCTACATCATCAGTGTCTGCAATCTTCACCGTTTTATTTCCTTGCTATCTAGAACATAACAGACAATAATTACTAATGAAAGAAGCATTTTAGAGATCAGGTGGTGAAGTTTGTAGATTCACCATACCTTCATAGGTCTTATGTGCCTTCTTTATCTTTCTGGCTCTTATATTGGTGTTTGATTGTCATTTGTCACTTCTGACTGCTATCGGAATGTTTTCCTCTCGCATGGTGTGGTAAGACCACGCCATCCCTCATAAATTCAGCTTCTTCTCCTTCCTGTATCCTTCATAAATTCAGCTCCTTCTCCTCCTTCTCCTTCTCCTTCCACTAAACAAATGAGTCATTTGAAATCAGTATATTTAGGACGTAGTGAAACAAGTTTTCCTTCTACCTTTTTAAACGTTCTCTCTCTATATAAGGCTTTTATCTGCTTATGTCCGAGCTTTTGTAAAATTTAAGATAAGAATAAGACCTTCTATATTTTCTACTGCAGTACAGCAAGTGCGTTCTGCATTGCTTGATTTCTGGTGTAGTCAACTCTAACTCTCCGAAAGGAGAGGATCATTTGAGGATATAGTGGTGGGAAATAACACAAACTCACATCCATTTGGGACACATTCTAATTCTGAAAAAGAGCATGTTGATGAATAGAATACAGCTTGTCCCTTCTGAGTAGTGAAGGTGTCTGCTGAAGATGGCGGTTGGACCTCACTTGCATGTGAGGAAGCTATCCTGGAATAAGGTAAGAGGGAAGCATCTAGGAGGTGAAAAAACAATGAAACAAGAAGGTCTAGCAGTCCGTAGATTATCACTAGACTTTACCCAGAAGACATGCTAATGGAACTGATTTTCTACTGTATCTGAAATTACCCATAATACTCCTCCCCACACTCATCTCCAACTACTGAAATATTTCCATAAACAAATAATGGGATATGGATGTGCTACAGAAATATCACCCTGTGTCCAAATATGGACACCATCTGCATATTTGTATTAACTCTCATCACATCTAAGTGTATACTTGGTTTGTTTTAATGATGCTACTATGAGACATTTCCAAATACTATAGAGTGCATAGGGTTTGTTAGCAAACCTCAGTGATCTGGTCACCACTGGAACAATTTTAGCCCCCAAAATCTGATCCCTGCATCTAACACAAGGCCAAGTTATGGTGACTCATCTAAGCTATTGCAAATGAAGTTTTTGTTTCTGCACGGAACTCTAAAACTTACAGTGTATTTATTCTGCACAATTCAACCAGAGTAGTTTTTTCACCTTATTTTAAAAAGGATCAAATTCAAGACACAATGAAAATAATTTCATCTAAATATGTGTTGCAAATAATCAGAGATATCTTAAAAAGAATATACATGCTTTCTACCCCCAACTGGCATTTATAAATAATGAAAACAAGGATTTCTACTGAAAGCTGAAACTTTTCAAAGGGCTATTGCCAAGTTAGAATTCAACATATTAATTAAAAACCATTTTATCTGGCAAGTAATAATTGCACAAACACTGTGTGGAAATTGGCAACTCTTCTGCACACCTGTTATTACATATTACAAGGAAATTTAAATATTCTGAGTATTTGGCTGGTTATCAAAGTTCAGAGCAGCATATCAGTATATACTATTCTTTCCTACTAAGAAAAGTATATAAAACTACTGGAGATCAGCACTTGGCTTTGCAAAATAAAAATAAAAAAATACAGACTCCTCCACTCCCAGTCAGGTGGCACGAATGGTGAGATTTTTGCTTTTCATTAGAATCTGCTGGAAAAGAGCTGAAGAACGCCTGTCTTGTGAGACGTATGCATTGACCTCAAAGGGTGAAATGCAGGGCACTATTTATTCAGGTGAAAAAATACAAAGCTTTGTGTGTTGTTCAGCAGTGATCAAACAAAGAAGATTCCAAAGAATGTACTCCATGTGTGACTTTCAGAACTCAACTGTTGTATTTCCAATAGTAAGTAGTAAGGTAGAAACACCACTGCTATTAAGGCAGTGACAATTTTTATCCATAATAAATTTTCAAATAGAAGGTTTTAATAGTTTTTGTGTATAATCAGAGAAATACCAGGAATGATTTCTTCTATAACTAAATTTAACTGTTTATGATAGCTATGAGGGAAATAATCTACTAAATTGAATGAATTAATTTTACAAATTGTTTTTGCTAAAAAGTTTCTAATGATGGAAGCTAATAATTCTACATTTCGGATAGCCTATTGATTACTAACAATACTCTCCATATTCTATCATGTATATTTTATCAGGATGTCATTATCAAGTTATTTACAAAGAATCTATTACATACCTGTTAGGTGATGGGTTTAAGACCCAAACCCTGATCAAAGAATTTACAATCGTAATGCCTTAAGTCAGGGTAAATCACCCCTCTGTATATCCTTAAAGACTTCTGCAATCGCAAGCTAGTGATTTCATCCTTCATGGGTCTCAGTATGAGGATATTGGGGTGCCTGGGTGGCTCAGTCAGTTGAGTTCCGAATTCAGCTCAGGTCATGATCTCACAGTTCACGGGTTCGAGCCCCACATCGGGTTCTGTGCTGATAGGTCAGAGCCTGGAGCCTGCTTCAGATTCTGTGTCTCCCTCTCTCTCTGTCCCTCTCCTGCTGGTGCTCTCTCTCTCAAAAAATAAACCTTAAAAACATTTTTAAATGAGGATATTAAGACAGATCATTTACAAAACTCTGTTTAGGTATGAAAATTCTGAGATTCTACAATAACCAATTTCAAGAGTCGTAAAGCTGAAGAGATCATAGGTAGTGGAGCTGGGGTTTAAGATAGGAATGTGGAATCTGGGGCTTTAATAAATAGGTAGGTGGGGAGCACATTCCAGGGAAATTGAATTGGGTAAGCACAGGTTAGAGGAGAGCTAACAAACGAGTATCAGAAATCCAGTAATGGACAGACTTGCTCAAGTGGAGATGTACTAGGAGGGGAAGCAGGAGAGAGAGTTGACTGTACTTTAGGATATATGGTGGAATGACCTGATTATCCAGCCAGAGCTTCAGATTTTATTATAGAGGCGAGAGTATTTTCTAAGGCAAGGGTAAATTTTTTAAAGTATGCTTCATGGAGATTTATGGGACAGATCCGTACAGGACGTAGGGACGTAGGAACAGGTATATAACATGTATCATTACTCAGGTGGTTTCAGGTGGAAGTGTAAAGGAAGGGAGGAACAGAAGAAGTGTTATACCATGCACATGGTCTCCAAATCACTCCATTATAGGGTGAAGATCTGTGTTGCAAATGTATCTTTGGAGAAAATCTGTCCATATTTCACTTGGCTGGGCAGATACTTTATATCACAGCAGAAATCCAGGCCCAGGAAAGGCTATATCCTGGATCAGTGGGTGACACAAAGATATGATCAGTAATTACATTTTCTGGAAATTTTCATACTCCTAAGAATTTGGGATGGTATCTATGTGCTGCCATTGCACCATGAACCCCACTGTTGCCAAACAACAGCAGTAAAATACATAAAATAGTGAAAGCTGGGGCAGCATTTCTGAAGCCAATAGGTTGACAAAATTTTCCTTCATGCTTATATGATTTATGATGAACTACAGAATTACTTAGCCCTGATAATTTTTTAAGAAAGAGAATAATATTTGCAATGAAAATAAATAATTTTTATAACAGCCTCAGAAAGGAGCAAAAGGAAAGTACAGAAAGCTAGGGAAGCCTAAGAGTAACTAGGGTGCAGAAGGTTGCAAAATGTGGATTTCATGAGATAGGGAAAAAATCTAAAAAGGTTCTCTTAGGGGTTGACTCTAATAGCATTCAAACAAAATTTTCATCAAAGTTCTCATGGATTTATTTAATCCTCAACACACAGACTATATTTGGTTGGTTAGTGCAATTTGCAATTAAATTGTGAAAATGGTTCTTAGCATGTTACCTCTGGGGTCCTTTTTTCTAACTTAGTTCCCACAAGAAGATGAAAAATATTAAGAACCTGAATCATTCAGTATTACTTGTGCCAGACACACTATGTAGATCCCATGGCAGGCATATTTAATGAGGGAGTCAATTGCAGCCTCAGTTTTAATTTAGCCTTTCCCAGTGTCCAATATGTTTCTCTCAGATGAACTGGTCCACAGGGAGCTTCAAAAAGTCAGGGTGTGTGAAGAAAAGGAACAGGAAAATTTTCAGCATTATGACAGTTTTCTACAAGCTTTATTTTTTATAAAATTATGTCAACTGACTTCCATGGTTTAAATTAAGCAGAGCACAGGCACTTTAATTAATCAAAAAATTCCCCTTAATATTGACTCACACAAATGCTACCACTGCACTGTGGAGTAACATATTTCTGCGTTGTCCTACATATGGTCCAAATTAGCACCTGCATAGTTCAGTTATTAAATGAAAAACAGCTCTTTACTTGACCTATGGAGTTCTTGTATACAAGAACCTATCCAATAGCGTTATGTCTTCCCTTATCAGATGTGTGTGGTATGACATAATGAATGTAACACTTCAGTGCAATTGGCAAGATTTCAATTCCCAAGCATGGGGTCACATTTCCCGGCTCATTGTTTTGGAAGCAGACATTATGCATTGGGTAGCTAATGGTGAAGCTCTGGGTTTTTTCCCTAAGAGATCTCAAACCAAATCTGAGAAACTAGTAACCTAAATTTAATAACAGTCCAAAAACTCATTTGCTGAACAAGAGCTTCTTAGAATAAGTGATGAAAACTCCAGAGAAATGTTAGGTGAATGCGTGGGGCCAGGCCAAAAGTCTCTTTTATCTAAAAAGTTATAAAGGACAATAGCATTACATAGAGTGTTTAATTTTGGTTTGGCGGATAATTTTCCTATTTGTTCCCATGATAAAGCAACATCCAGCCCCAAACTTTAAATAATTTTATATATTTTTTAAATTAAATATAAATGTGCAAATAATACACGTCAATATCATTGTACTATTAATGTGAACTTCAGTATTTTACCATTTCTATTTATTTACATTTTTTTTTCTGGACTCTAAATTGGGACAAATATAATATACATATATGTCTAAGGTGCCTAGGCTTCAGCAGAAGAAACCAGAGTTTTGAAACTGTGTAACAGACATAACAGAATCTACAGAAAAGTGTTGATCTATTTACTCAGAAAAAGAAAAAAAAGCACGAAGGTGGTTGTAATAAGAGTTTTTAATGATGCAAAACACTAGTGGTCTTGTCAAATAGTGGCTAAATCCTATCCACTGAGTCAAGAATAAGAAAAATGGAATTCATTAGGAAACAGAATAAGTCTAGTTTAGATAATATTAATGACTTCCTGATTCTAAAGATTTAAATCAGCATATAGTAATTAGAAAAATTTAAACAAGATACCTCAGTGTAAATGACAGAAATAAAAGACAAACAAAAAGTCTTCAGATGCCTTTGAACAATGAACAATGGCCATGTATACCATTGGAAGCTTACATTCTGATTAATCAGTTGTAGAAAAGAAAAGATATAACCAATTTGACATGATTCAAGTGTGGACAATGGCAATGAACAAGGATGCCACATAGCTCCCATACAGAACTGTACTGGAAACAACTGGAACTCCAACTTAGAACATAAAATTCAAAAATAGATAGGATTATGAGATTCTGTGTTATAAAAGACAGACTTATCTGCCAAATAACAAGGCACTGGAACTAACGTGCATTCCTTGACACTTAAAGAAAAAAACTGTTTTATAATTCAAAAGAGGAAATGCAATAGATTTCCACAATAACACAAGAGTCCTTCAAACAAAAGTTTACTGAGCATCTGTGTAAGGCACTGTGTAAATAGTACATAAGCTCAATATCTCACAACTTTTGTGCTATTCCTATTTTCTGAAACTAAAGATATAAAAAAGTTCTAAAACACTTACCTTAATCAGTTAAGCAGGAAGCATATGGAACTCATTAATTTTAAAAGTTAAGCTAAAAATACAAATATGACCAGGAGATATTTCATTAAATTCAATGTTGATGGATCCATATTAGGTAACTTGAAACAAAGTAGAGAACTTCCATGTCTACCTGTAAGTTTTATGTTATAAAATAAATATCAGTTTCCCCTATTATACATCTCTTGACAATGACAGAATCAGAAAATGCATGTTGAGAAATGAAGGGGAACTTCTGTAGGGCTTCTGACCTTATCAAAATTTAGATATCAGTCACTGACTGATGAAGACCCATAGAGATTTAAAAATTGAATGATATAAATATTAATTTGTCAGTACAGAGGTAGATGTATTCAGAGACTCTTTGAGATACTTTCCACTTTTGTGAATCTATGTAAACAACAGTTCATAGAAGCTTTACATTTACATTGCATGCCTCCCACCATAATCACCACCACATCGGTGGTGCTATAGGGTAGCAAATTAGTTCTGATATTATCTTTGAGATAGGTGCTATACTAGAGGAGGAGAAATAATTTGACAAAATCTGTGGAGCAGATGAAGAAAAATGGGAAAAAATATTTACAACCTGTAAATCAGCAGCCCTCATTGAATGAAGGATGAACTGATACATCGTAGGGAGGGCTGTCTGGCTGAGGATCTCAGGGCTTTGTGCTTGGTACAAACCTGTTCAACATTCTTATCAACAACTGGGATGATGACAGTGGAGGCATTTTCTAATGGCAGGCTTCAAGAGCTAAGAGATTGGTGTGGGATGGCTGAAATAAGATTAGAGGGATTCCAATAGGCCATAATTGATAGGGTGAAACTTGAAAACTGAAATCTAGGTAATATGCATAAAATGCTGCTTTGGAGTCTTAAAATAAAGGACAGGGAAGATCTAGCCAAAAAAACAGTGCCAGTGTGACCTTTGAGGAATGGACTTAATCTTCTAACTCTCAGTTCCCTCAGCTATGTGATGAGGTAATACTAAGATGGGTACAAAGAATAAATGTGCTATGAATATAGAATACATAGTAGTTAGCAGTTAGTAAGGGCTTAATAAAGTTTAGCTTTATTGTTCTTCTCATGAAATATTTTGTAGAGGGTAATTAGAATCTTCAAATGTCTGACTCCATGACAAACTATCAAAATAAAACACAATGATGGGGTACTAGGGTAATTCAATCAGTTGAGTGTCTGACTCTTGATTTCAGCTCCGGTAATGGGTCAAGCCCCATGTTGGGCTTTGTGCTGGGTGTGGAGCCTGCTTAAGATTCTCTCTTCCTTTCCCTCTGCCCCTCCCCTACTCATGCTCTCTCTCTCTCTCTCTCTCTCTCTCTCTCGCTCTCTCTCTCTCGAAAAAAAAATAAAATAAAATAAAACATAATGACAAATATCATGTGCTATTCAATAGAACACATTACTTCTCTCTAGTCATTAAAACTGTATTACTTTTAAAAATACAGAATGTTAGTAGTATTTCAGATCTTTTAAGGTAAAAGTGTTAAGCAAAATTTAGGGAATAGAAACATGGACTTTGCAATGCAACTGACCAGCTGTGTCACTAGATACCAGTGTGATTATGGGCATGTTACTTTAGGTCTCTGTGCCTCAGTGTTCTCATGTGTCAGCACAAGTCTGGCTCACAGGAAGCACTCAGTAAGTATTAGCTATTGTTACTGTTAACAATGTGTACTTATCATCTCAATTAAACAATTCCAACTGAAAGAGAATGGAAAGGCCTTTAGCAATACTTTGCATGTCTTCACAATAAGTCTTGCTTTAAACACAAAGAAACCAGATATAAGCGAGAAAATATGTATTTTGCAAAGCAATTTAATGAAGTTAAACTTTCATTATCTATAAGATAGTAATTATAAAGAAACTGAATTAGTTCCACATTTTGATGATCTTATTATTAATACTTGCTACTGATTAAAAACTTATTTTATGAAAAATCCTATACTTGAGGCCTTCATTGGATATTCATTAAATACTAACTTCATGTCAGGGCTGGTGTCTAGAAAATTGGAAAGAAAGTGGTAGTTCTCCAGAATTGAGCTTTCCCCAGCCTTCCTTTTCTGCTAACCTGTCTTCTCCACAATGTTTTCCCTTATGTTTTTTTTATTTGAAATAAAAAGTTATATGTTGTTAAACTGTTAACATCTGACAAAGCTATAATACTTCATCTCACATGTATTTACTTTTATCAAGAACTGAAATCTTAAAACATGGGACTGGATCCATCAACTCAGGTTATCTGTCCAGTTGTCCAAAAATCATCCCCCCTGCAGTCATGTACACCTTATCTACATGTGTTGGTCATGTATGTTTGTTTCCTAACAAAAAGATGTTAGGAAGAGGGAATCAAAACCAATGCATTTTCAAGGGCAAGTCAAGATATTCACTCTTTAAGCTCACAAATCAAAATAAAAAGAGCTTGAGGATTATTGGACCTTAAAAGTGGTAATGCTCCTTTCCCCTAATTCTCCTTGCAATTAGGCAAGAAGAAAATCAGAAATTTGGATAGACTAAATCTGTTCAATAGATGGAGTATAATTAATATACCTAACTATCCTTTGTTTATGTGGAATAAACAAAGAACACTAACAATTTGAAAATAACCTTCTTCAAGACAGGGAAGTCAATTTGCTTCCATTTTTAAGTGGTTTTGTTTTAAAATAAAACTGAAGCTATGTGTTTCTGAAACTTTCAGACTTGCATATTGAAAACTCATTTTTAAATGATTTGAGTACCTTTAAAAAAATATTTGTTTGGAGACAGAGAAAGAGCACGAGTTGAGGAGAGATACAGAGTTGGGAAAAGAGAGACTGAGAGAGAGAAGATGTCTTAAGCAGGCTCCATGCTAGGTGCAGAGTCCAATATGGGGCTTGACCCCATGACTCCAGGATCATGACCTGAACCAATATCAAGAGTTAGATATTCAACCAACTGAGCCACACAGACACCCCATGATTTGGGTATCTTTTAAAAATTTCTCTGATGGCTTTGAAAATGTGGGGGAAATGTCTAGGAAATAATCCATTTCCTTTCCTCCCTGCTTTTCAACAATGTCTGCAAACAAACCAAATGCATGGAGTTGAATATTAAAATAAGCATTTTGCAAGTACAATAATGAGATTTATAACTTTAGAATGAAAAATGAAACCTTCAAGAATCAACCTGCTGCTTGTGATAGAACTGAGGGATTAGTTAGTTGGATAGTTGCTACTACCCAAGGATTAACATGGCTTCCTCTGTGTTCTATAATTTCTGTTCTGGAAATTTTGCTAAATAGAATGTTAAATAAAATTTTCTATCTGTGTCTCAGAATTTGGCTAACAACTTGACAGTGAAGATAATAGTTTACAAGTATTCCCACATTATAAGAGGGATGCTAGAAAATAGGATTTACTGGGTAGCTGGACAGATTCCTCTATCAAATAGTCTCTCTTCTCTGCCCTAGGCCAAGAGAAGGTTGGAGAGTTATGAGGAGTTCTGGGGGCTCAAGCTTTCAGGTGGAAGGTTTGAGACCTGCCCTCTCTTCTTGCCTAGATAGGAGGACTGCTTATTGGGACAAGAGGAACTGAGCCCCAACAATAATAGACAATATTATATAACATGTGCCAGGTATTGTTCTAAACACTTTATACATCTTTATTGTATCTAAGTGGAGAGTACTATTCCAAGTCTACAAATGAAAAGCTGAGATATTTAATAACTTGCCTAGTGGCACAGTGCTTGTTAATAGCCCGTATTTATTTTTCTTTATGGCTGGTAAATTGTATAGTTGGAGAAAGAAACTGAACTGCAGAGATTAACCAGAAACTGCATCACTTGTATCAGGATGTTGTATAGAAGGTACCCCATGGTTGGGGTGAGTGGGGGAGGTCCTCCAAAGAGCCCACCAGCAAAATCTATGAGATAATCTTTTTTACACCATTCATGACCAAAGAATTAGTTGAAATTGATGCTGAATACAAGAGCATCAATCGCATAGGACCATTCTCCCCTCTGTCTCCAATCTCTCTTCTCGTTCTCTAAACATGAGGAATCAGATGAAGGTAAAGACAGGTTCAAAAGAATATGAAATAACAAAACAGATCATGGCTTCATACCACAAATGAAAGGTAAGACATTATCAGATAATAATTAATCCACATTAAAGATTTGATTTAGACTGAACTGAATTTTTAAAAACTGAAAGAAAGTGAGTTTGAGTTACCATGAGACTATTTTTAATGGGTTAAAAAAATAAGGAAAGTTATGACTACAATATTGTCCAGGGAAAAGGAAGGCATATTCCACAGAAGACATTTGAAAGCAGTAGATGGAGAAAAATAAAATTAAACTTGTTTGTATATTGCACTGAATTACACACATTCAACCAGCTAACTGATACTTTTTTATATGTATTCTGATATCACCTTGTATCCCTATTCTCCACCAGTTCCTGACATTGTAAATTTCTAAGGGCTTTCCCAAAGCTCTGGAAGTTTCTGGTACGCTAATATTCTCCAGGTTCTTCAATTCTCCAGGGCTGCCTCTGCATTGGGCTACATGTATACAGGTATGAAAATTTAAAAATAAGCTCTCTGTCATTTTCCACACACAAAAATATTTCTCACACAAAGCATTCATGACCTTAGGGGACTTTACTGAATATTGGTAGCTACTGGTCAGGATCACATTATGCATCTCACACATTTTATCTTCTGTTAAATTACTTTTGGCTAATCCTACGCTACATTATATTACATTTTCTTTCTAATTTCATCCTATTTTTATGCTTCCTTCTTCCCTTTCAACACCTCAAGAATATTTCTCTTTTTCTCTACTTCTGTATCTCTAGGTCCCTGGGCAACTAAAGAAGTAGCCATCTCTAATTCTAGTTCAGACACTTGAGTAGAAAGGTCCTCTGTTGCCCAAGTTTCCAGCATTCTAGTTGTAAACTTTCCACTTCTCTACATTTTCCACTTCCTTTACTTCACTGGCCACTCACAATTTTTTGCCTCTAGTATTAACACTTTGTGATAGCTCTTGTTTACCTGACTCATTCCTTTCTGCACACCTGGATACAACTTGTCCTTCATCCTTTGTTAAAGTTCCATCTCATCAATCTCCTGGTTGATGGAACATTCATAAACATATGCATGTACAGAATCCACAAGACAGATTTACCTCTGTCACAGGACAGAATACACATAATACACATTCAATAGAGAGAAGGGCTATTTTTCCATAGTCATAACATTAACTAGGTTTAGGTAGGAAAAAGGAACTAAAACACTATCATGCAGAGTTTCCAAAGATTATATTCTCCATACAGTTTTAGAGTCAGAACACATCTTAGAGATAATCCATTCCAATACCCTCAGTGTAAGAATGAGGAAACCAAGGCCCAGAAGGATTAAATAGCTTGTTGATGACCACACAGTTAGTTTGAGGTTAGAACGAGAGTCTCTCAACTTCTCAGACGTTATTCATGATTGTTTGCATTACACATTACTGTCTTTGTAATCTAATGGTTCAGATATTATTAACATCAAAAATATGCAATATTCTCCAGCACTAAAAAAAATGATAAAATACTAATTGGTTTTATTCTTATGGCAATTTGTGTGGTTAAGCAAGAAGAGGCCAAAAAATGTGGTTGAAACTAAAATTTATATGGCATCTCAAGGGACCCAGCATAGCCAAAATAGTCTTGAAAAAGAACAAAGTTGGAGGTTTCATATTTCCTGATTTCAAAACTTACTAGAAAGTAACCAAACAATGTGGTACCAGCATAAAGAGAGACGTATAGACCAATGGAATGAATACAGAGCTCAGAAATAAACCCTCACATGTATGGTCAAATGATTTTCAAGAAGGATGCCAAGACCATTCAGTGGGGGAAAGGATATTCTTTTCAACAGATGGTGTTGAGAAAACTGGTTATCCACATGCAAAAATAAATAAATAAATAAATAAATAAATAAATAAAGTTAGACCCTTACCTTATAACATATACAAAAATGAATTCAAAATGGATCAAAAATCTAAACATAAGATCTCTTAGAAAAGAAACAATAGGGAAAACTCTTAGAGGAAACAAAAGAGGAAAAGCTTCACGATACTAGATTTGGCAATGATTTCTTAGATATGACACCAAAAACACAGGCAACAAAAGAAACATAGATAAATTGTATTTTACCAAAAGTACAAATTTTGTGTATCAAAGGACATTTGAAACAGAATGAAAAGGCCAGCCCACAGACTGGAAGAAAATATTTTCAAATCATATGTGTGATAAGGGATTAATATCCAGAATACATAAAAGAATGTCTACAGCTCAATAACAATAACAACAGCGACAACAACGAAACCTATTAACAAGTAAGGCAAAGGACTTGCATAAATATTTCTCCAAAGAAGAAATACAAATGGCAAATGAGCACACGAAAAGATGCTCCATATCCTTAATCATTAGGGGAATGTAAATCAAAAACACAAGGAGATACTACTTTATACCCACAAGGATGGCCACCATCAAAAAGAAACAAACAGAAAATACATGTTGGCAAGGATGTGATTAAATTCGTGCATTGCTCGTAGGAACTTAAAATAGTATAGTCACTGTGGAAAACAATATAATAGGTCTTCAAAAAGTTAAACCTAGAATTATCATATGATCCCGCAATTCCACTTCTGGGCATATACCCAAAGTAATTGAAAGCAGGAACTTCAACAGGTATGTGTACACTTATGTTCACAGCCACGTATTCACAATAGCCAAAAGATGGAAGCAACCCCAGTGTTATTGACAGATAAATGGATAAATGAAATGTGATATGTACATCCAATAGTACATTATTCAGCCTTAAAAAGTAATGAAATTCTGTGACATGTGACAACCTCAATGAACCTGTGCTAAGAGAAACAAGCCAGTCCCAAAAGGACAACTATGACATGATTCCACTTATACGAGGTACCTGGAGTAGTCAATTTCAGAGGTAGAAAGTAGAACGATAGTTTGCTGGGGCTAGTTATTGTGAAAGGGAAAGTTTTGTTTAATGGGTAGAAAGTTTTAGTTCCGGAAGATAAAAAAATTCCTAGAGATGGGTGGTAGTGAGAGTTGCACAACAACATGAAAGTAATTAATGCCATTAAACTGTACCCTTAACAATAGTTGAAATGGCAAATTTTATGTTATATGTATTTTACCACACTACAAAATATTACCACAAAATAAAATAATTCCATTCGTATCTTAGTAATCCTTAACCAAAACCATTCATTCATTCAAGTTACTTACATATTCAAGTTCCCAAAGCTCCTGCTAAAAGCTGTGGGGGTACAAAGAAAATATAAACTGTACCTTAAAAAGTTATAAAATAGTAGAACAGAAAAAATCATCATATAAATAAATGAATTTCAGTCTAGCAAATGATATGAGAAATAATAGAAGATGAGTATCTAGGAACAGTAAGACTATACTTGCAGGGGTGAGGTTAGAACCCTATATAAGGAAGAAAATGCAGAGGAAAGACATGATCACAGGAAATTATGGTTTAAGTATGAGTATGGCTCAAGTATGGGCAGCTCTGTTTATGCATAGTACACCTCAGTGCAAGGGTGGAAAGAACATAAAGGTAGATGGGCTGATAGTGGAGAGCCTTGAATACCGGACTATGGAAATTATAGGCAACTCAGTCAGGAGAAATGTTGTATCATTCTTCATCCCTTGGCACCTTTGATGTGAGGGACTCCGCTTCAGCTGTCCAGGAAATCAGATGATATCCTCAAGGCTCGACAGAAGGTATGATGCTTGCTGAGTGTGATTACTACTTCTTTTTGTTCAGCTCCTCCCTATTTGGTGGATTTACATCACATGTAAAAACCTAGTTGCTAGAGAGACAGGAAGTGTATAATTTTGTTATTTTCCAGCTTTAGAATATGAGAAGTCAAGATCAAACTGGGCTGGAATGGATGCTGAAAGAGACAATCTGCAGTAGGTTTTGAAAAGCTAAATTTGATAAGCCTCGATGAATGTTGTGAGAGGTAAGGTGAGAAGGAAAAGCGTGTCTATAGGATGATGTCCACGGTCCTAGCTTTTCCAAATGGTGGCGTGCAAATATGGGACGGGGTTCAAGTTGGAATAGGGAAAAATGAAAAATGATAAGTTTCATTTTGGATAAGCTGAGATTAAAGTATTTGAAGACAACTCAGTGGAGATTTCCAGTAGCACTTGATGATGGTTTTGGAGTTCAGGGGAGAAAGCTGAGACAGGTGAGATCTGTGAGCCTTGGGCATGAGGTGAAAACTTGAGGGGAAAAAATACTCAGGTTAGAGTAAGCTTAGTAAGAAAGGCATATACACAAATATGAATAAAACACTGAGATACATTTAAAAGAGGCCAGTAGGGACATGAGAAATAGTACTAGGTCTAGGGGTTGGAGAAAGAGTTTGAAAGAGAAAAAAGCATACATGACTGATACTTTCAAATGCTACAAAAAGAATCCAATGAATAAAACTCCTAGAAGGGAACAACAGATTTAGCCACACCAAACAATTCTAACTCCAGATATCTCATACTTTTGAGACATACAAGTAATATAGTTTTTAATTTAACAAATTTTTTACATTATGTTTAGAAAATATTTTTGAAATATTGATAAAAATTCAAAATAATTTGCCACTTCAAAATTCATAACGATGAGTACCAAAATAATGCTCACACTTTAAATATTCACTTTCCTTCCAAGGCATCCTGCAGCATTTAGAATCCAAAGGTATAAACAAGGTAACTGTAGATGATAGATATGTTTTTAGCATTATTTTAAATAATAGATGCTGAGTGCAAAAGCAAATGATAACTAATAGTTTTCTTTTTGTTTGGAAATTTTTTATTAAAAACTCCAAAGCTACATATTACAGTTGAAAGCATACTACAAAAAATTAGTAAAAATTTAAGGCAATAATAAAGTACATTCAGAGAGGTAATATTTTCAAATCTTAAAGTAATAATTTCAAAATAACAAGGAATGATTAAAAATTGAATATATAGGTAGACAGACACAAGAATTGAATAAAACAAGGAAAACTAATGAGAAGTTACAAAGTTCTAGCACTGTCCTAATAAGGAATATGTGGGAAGGAGCACCAAATCTTCAAGGCTTTGACAAGCACAAGTGACTATCATCAAAAGTAGGATTAATAATTCCAAGGGGTGGCATAAAAAAGACTAAATAGAATTTTTTAGAAACTTTGAAAAACAAACTTTTTTCTAGCTTTTGTCAGAAGCCGCTAAGAGTTTCCAAAGCATACAGGAAGTGACTTAAAATATATCTCAAAATTCCCATAACAATAATAGTCCATTTTGAACAGTATCAAACTGCAACAATAGCTGTTCTGCATCGATTTTTTTTTTTAAATGCCTTAAAAATGTTCAGTGTGAACACTGAAAAAGCCAAGGCGATAAAGTTACACTTTCCTTTTAATCTGAGCTGAGCACTGGCCTATGTGTATTCAAAATGATGTGCAGTTTAGTGCAGCTGTTCATAATGAGCAGATAAGAGGAAATCATTAAAGCAACTTCCAACCACCTGACTTCTACCTTCAATTGTAAGAGATTAGTGGTAGAGAGCGCAAAGATGGTTTGCATGCCCCTAATTGGAAGGGGTTAACAAAATGTAAATTTCTTTGTGATGTATGTGAATGTTGTCATGAAAGGCAGTTGGTTGGCAGCTTGCCAAGATTTCCTTGGGGGACCCCATATTTATGAATCCAGTAGCTAAAATTCACATAATTACAATTTCAATTTCACTTTGTGAACATTGTTGGGCTTCTTTTGTGCCTGATCAACTGAACAGCTGTGTGTTCAAGCTGAAGTGTCTACTCACGGTTTCAAACATTTTAAGAAAACAAAATGAGGATCATATTTGGGACTACTATTAAAAGGAAGAAAAAATATCCCATGCCCTTGGAAGATGAGGGGATTGCTCTTTCATTTGCTTTGCAAGAACACATGCAAAGCATTTATGAAGCCAACACAGCTGCAGGACCCACTTACCATATCCATTGTCTACACAGTATCCTTTCTAGCTTTTACAGATTCACATTTAGGATACATAACATGTATTTCCTGCCATGATCCTAGAATATTTGATTTCAAGATCAGTATTTCAGCGATACTGTACAAGGCACCAATGGAAGATAGCTTATCGTAATATTTTTCAGTGTCACCTGTACTTCATGGTAAAATCTTTCTTTATTCAACATGCTAGAGAGACAATTTGGCAAAAGTTAGGTTACTGGAAATGATAAATGCACAACTGATATGTCATCAATAATTTAATGAACAAAATATATTCTAGTAAATCAGTTTCATTGAAAATCTTGACTGTCTTTCACTAATTCTGAACAGAGGACAAACTCCTGGGGCATTATTTTTAAATAAAAGTAGTAAGTGAATATTGATAATTAGGTGGCATCACCTAAAATTCACCCTTAATGTGTTTTATAAAAATATTCTATTTTGGGAATCGGACTAAAGGACTAGGAAACCGAAGTCTTAGAGTAGCTCTTACTAAAATAAGTATCTATTATTCTTTTTTTTAATTTTTATTTTTGAGACAGAGAGAGACAGAGCATGACTGGGGGAGGGGCAAAGAGAGGGGGGACACAGAATCTGAAGCAGGCTCCAAGCTCTGAGCTGTCAGCACAGAGCCCCATGTGGGGCTCAAACTCATTAACCATTAGATCATGACCTGAACTGGAGTCAGATACTTAACCAACTGAGCCACCTGGGCGCCCATGTATTATTCTTTAAAAATAGTAACTCAATTATCAACAAGATAATAGCAAATAGAATTCAACAGCATATAAAAAGAATTATTCACCATGATCAAGTGGGATTCATTCCTGGGCTACAGGGCTGGTTCAATATTTGCAAATCAATCAATGTGATACATCACATTAATAACAGAAAAGATAAGAACCATATGATCCTGTCAATCGATGCAGAAAAAGCATTTGACAAAATTCAGCATCCTTCCTTAATAAAAACCTTCAAGAAAGTCGGGATGGAAGGAACATACTTAAACATCATAAAAGCCATTTATGAAAAGCCCACAGCCAGTATAATATCATCCTCAATGGGGAAAAACAGAGCTATCCCCGAGATCAGGAACACAACAGGGATGTCCACTCTCACCTCTGTTATTTAACATAGCATTGGAAGTTCTAGCATCAGTAATCAGACAACAAAAGGAAATCAAAGGCATCAAAATTGGCAAAGATGAAGTCAAGCTTTACTTTTTGCAGATGACACGATACTATACACGGAAAACCTGATAGACTCCACCAAAAGTCTTCTAGAACTGATACATGAATTCAGCAAAGTCGCAGGGTATAAAATTAATGTACAGAAACCAGTTGCATTCTTATACACTAATAATGAAGCAACAGAAATAGAAATAAAGAAACTGATCCCATTCACAATTGTACCAAGAATCAAAAAATACCTAGGAATAAACCTAACCAAAGATGTAAAAGATCTGTATGCTGAAAACTATAGAAAGTTTAAGAAAGAAATTGAAGAAGATATAAAGAAATGGAAAAACATTCCATGTTCATGGATTGGAAAAATAAATATTGTTAAAATGTCAATACTACCCAAAGCAATCTATACATTCAATGCAATCCCAATCAAAATTGCACCAGCATTCTTCTCAAAGCTAGAAGAAGCAATCCAAAAATTTGTATGGAACCACAAAAGACCCTGAACAGCCAAAGTAATATTGAAGAAGACCAAAGCAGGAGGCATCACAATCCCAGACTTTAGCCTCTACGACAAAGCTGTAATCATCAAGCAGCATGGTATTGGCACAAAAACAGACACATAGACCAATGGAATAGAATAGAGACTCCAGAATTGGACCCACAAAAGTATGGCCAACTAATCTTTGACAAAGCAGGAAAGAATATCCAATGGAAAAAAGACAGTCTCTTTAACAAATGGGGTTGGGAGAACTGGACAGCAACATGCAGAAGAATGAAACTAGACCACTTTCTTACACCATTCACAAAAATAAAGTCAAAATGGATGAAGGACCTGAATGTGAGACTGGAAACCATCAAAACCCTAGAGGAGAAAGCAGGAAAAAAATCTCTCTGACCTCAGCCGCAGCAATTTCTTACTTGACACATCTCCCAAGGCAAGGGAATTACAAGCAAAAATGAACTACTGGGACCTCATCAAGATAAAAATCTTCTGCACTGCAAAGGAATCAATCAATCAAACTAAAAGGCAACCAATGGGATGGGAAAAGATATTTGCAAATGACATATCAGACAAAGGGATAGTATCCAAAATCTATAAAGAACTCACCAAACTCCACACCTGAAAAACAAATAATCCAGTGAAGAAATGGACAGAAGGCATGAATAGACACTTCTCTAAAGAAGACATCCAGATGGCCAACAGGCACATGAAAAGATGCTCAATGTCACTCCTCATCAGGGAAATACAAGTCAAAACCACACTGAGATACCACCTCATGCCAGTCAGAGTGGCTAAAGTGAACAAATCAGGAGACTACAGATGCTGGAGAGGATGTGGAGAAACAGGAACCCTCTTGCACTGATGGTGGGAATGCAAACTGGTGCAGCCGCTCTGGAAAACAGTGTGGAGGTTCCTCAGAAAATTAAAAATAGATCTACCCTATGACCCAGCAATAGCACTGCAAGGAATTTACCCGAGGGATACAGGAGTGCTGATGCATAGGGGCACTTGTACCCCAATGTTTATAGCAGCACTGTCAACAATAGCCAAATTATGGAAACAGCCTAAATGTCCATCAACTGACAAATGGATAAAGAAGATGTGGTTTATATACACAATAGAATACTACTTGGCAGTGAGAAAGAATGAAATATGGCCATTTGTAGCAATGTGGATGGAAGTGGACAGTGTTATGCTAAGTGAAATAAGTCAGGCAGAGGAAGACAGATACCATAAGTTTTCACTCATATGTGGATCCTGAGAAACTCAACAGAAGACCAGGGGGGAGGGGAGGGTGGAAAAAAAAAAAGTTACAGAGAGGGAAGGAGGCAAACCATAAGAGACTCTTAAATACTGAGAACAAACTGAGGGTTGATGGGGGTGGGGGAGAGGGGAAAGTGGGTGATGGGCATTGAGGAGGGCACCTGTTGTGATGAGCACTGGGTGTTGTTTGGAAACCAATTTGACAATAAATTACATATAAGAAAAATAAAAAATAGGGGCACCTGGGTGGCTCAGTCGGTTAAGCGGCCGATTCAGCTCAGGTCATGATCTCGCGGTCCGTGAGTTCGAACCCCACGTCGGGCTCTGTGGTGACAGCTCAGAGCCTGGAGCCTGTTTCAGATTCTGTGTCTCCCTCTCTCTGACCCTCCCCCGTTCATGCTCTATCTCTCTGTCTCAAAAATAAATAAACATTAAAAAAAAATTAAAAAAAAGAAATATATCAATGTATTAAATCAGCCCAATGTACACCTTTAACTTACACAATGTTATATGTCGAGAATATCTCAATAAAAATTTTATTTAAAAAAAAAACAAATGTAAGTGCTAATGTTTTCTTTATGAACTCTACTGGCTTCATATTGCCCACCCCTAAGGTTTGTGTTTTGGAGACCGCTGATATGGATGCTGAAGGCACATTATGATTTTTGAACAGGAGGATGGTGTCAACTGATCAATATCCTACAATGTTCACTCCGCGTCAAAAATAAATTTAAGTTGGCAAAATGACAGATCAATAAGGAGGCCATTCGCTATTGTTAAAATAATTTTTACTACACGCATAATCTAGTTGAATAAGAACGAAGCCCTAAATTACGGCAGTGAGAGGGAAGGAGTAAAGGAAACAGCTGATAAAGACGTGGTCACTGGAAAAGGAGGGGTAAGGGAGGGAAGGATTTTATGGGTACCTCCTATGTGTCCTACTTATACTACTTGGCAGTAGCCCTGCAATTTATCAAGGCAGCACAGGAGGAGGAGGTTTGGGGTAAGTAGGAAAATTACTCATTCAGTTTTTAATATATGGTTGATACACAAGTAGAGCATGCATCTGAATGCAGAGGTGTGGGGTGGAGAGAAGCGGTTGGGGTAAAAATTAAGCATCACTTCCCAGTTTTAAGTAGAAAGCAAAGGCATGGGGCATTGTCTCTGAAGGCTATTGATAATACGAAACAAGGAGACAAGAGGCTCTGTGTCTTATATTAACTACTTTCATATACAGCAAAACCTTGGATTGCAAGTAACTTGTTCTGTGAGTGTTCTGCAAGACAAGCAAACATTTCTAATATATTTTAACTTGATAAATGGGCAAAGTCTTGCAATATGAGTAAAACTGTCACTGGATGTCACAGGACCACAATTGAGCCAATGATTCTTCTCTCTCTTTCTCTCTCTCTCTCACTGTGGGATTATGGGTGATCAGAGTGATCGTCTCCCATGCTCAGATGCTCAGTCTCATGCTGTGGTGTTTGGCAGAAATCAGTGATTTTCCAGAACATTGGAAGGTGCCCACAATTGGCACTAGTGTATTTTTTTTGTCACTTCAAAGCACCTATGGACAGTCTTTTGCTTTTCCATACAAGAGTAAGCTTAGAAATGTTTTGCTTCATTCTAGGTCAGGCTCCTGCAGATACAGACCCTTTTCTCTGCTGCCTTATTGCCAGTTACAATAAACAGAGTATACGACAGGAGTTAATTAATATGGTATTGTAGTCAACATCCATGCAAGCATATACAATGGCCTCCATGCAGAAAAAGGTTGAAAAGAAAAGCAGTAAGAGAAGGAGATGATTACAGTGGAAGTTAAGAAGGAAGTCATCGGGAAGTACAAACGAGGTACGCAAGTGGCCGAAATTGCAAGATTTTATATGAAGTCTATGTCTGCATCTCGTCTGCAGAGGAGGGGGAGAAAAGGCAGAGGAATCCCTCACTTCAAATGCGATTAGGGAGATGTGGGAAATGTGGGAAATAGTGCAAACATTGGTAGCAAAGCACCACCCGAATAAGGCTGTAGCAGTGTGAGTGATGAATCTGTTTAATGACAACGCAATGTCCCATTTCCATGAAATCCTCAAAAGGAGGCAAAAGTAAGCGTCATTGGATGAGTTCCTTGTTAAAGTTGCATGAAAAGAAAAAGATTCCATGGAGTCGATAGATAGCGGTGATTCTGTTAGTGATGGTGAAAGTTGTCCTATACAATGACCCTTCTCTCTTGTCTGCCGCACACCAACCCTGAAGGGTTTCAAAAGTAAGTGCATGTTAATTTATTTTTCTTTATATTTTGTATTTTCTTTATTATTTTGTATTATATTACAGTATTGTAATCATTTTTATATGAATATTTTGGGGCTGTGGAATGAATCATCTGCGTCTCTATTTTTTCTGATGGAGAAATTCACTTTGATATACAAGTACTTTGGATGACAAGCATGTTTCTGGAATGAATTATGCTCGCAAGCCAAGGTTTCACTGCATTAATTTCTTAGACACACTGATTCTCCACTTGGAAAACATGGGGGCATGTATCTGAGACTCTATAGCAATACGGCACAGGTAAGGCAAGGAAACTGGAGGTGAGTCAGGGTTAGAGGCTCAAATTCATTTGTATGCTGTTTGGAGAGAACTCTCCCAGAATATTTCTGCAGAGAAAACTCTGGGAAGCCAAATAAGGCAGACAGCCACCAAGAGGAGTAAGGGAAGACCAGAGACAGAACTGAGACACAAGGCAGGTGGGAGGTCAGTACAGTGTGGGAACGTGACGGGGAAAGAGGAACCACAATGTGAAGGGAGTGCCTGGAACACAGGACACATCCAGTAAGTCCTGACAGTTATTGTATTCACTTTGAACATTTTCATGATTTTTTTAATTAAATATAAAATATTTTAACACTTATTCAAATATAGCCTGTGCATAATGTATAAATAAGGAATAACATTTAAAACAAAAACCAAAACTGTGTAACCGCCACTTATTAAACCTTTTCAGTGCCATTGCTGCCCTCCCTGATCACATCCCATTCCCTCTCTCCCTGAGGTTACTATGAACCTGAAATTTATGTTTGTAATTTCTTGCTTTTCTCTATAGTTTGGCCAAATGTATAAATACATATTTTATATAATATTGCTCATAAAATTTTTATACCTGGTGAAATTTTACCCCATGCAGAGAATCCACTTGTTGAAATATTTTTGGCCCTGTTGAAGTCCTACATCCACTAACAACAGTATTTCATCATGTAAAATGTCCAGTGTCATTTCTAATAGGAAACATTTATTGGCAGACATGGAGTCAGTTTTAAGCTCTCATCAGATAAAAATGCTGTTGTGACAATCACAGCCTAATTTGTCTTTAGTGTTTTCAGAGACTCATTTATAGCAGTGATTTTTATCTGGTAGCATTAAATGAATAGCTTTTCATCTTCCTAGGAATTCTCTCCTCTGTATTTTCAAAACCACCCAAGTACATTGATTTTGAGTAGCATTCGTTGTGGCTTTTGATTGTGAAAGTAATCCATTTCTTTTGGAGAGAATTCATTAGCCCCACAGTATTTTAAGGCTCAACCTTGCAACTTAAATGACTCTTCAAGCCCATAAATACATAGACTATTTACATAGGCTCTCTGACTTTATCCTGAATGAAACTGAATAATATGTAACGGGTTAATATTTCAAAATTTACCTGAATGCCTTTCCCTTATAAATGCCACTTACTACAGCCCCCTATCACAAGCACACACAACCCCACACACAGCCCCACCACCACTCCGCAAGCACATGTAAATGTACCTAACAGCCCAGACAGGGTAGTGTAATCTTTAGATTAGACTCAACAAATTATAAATATCTGCATTTCAAAAATGCCTGAAAGAACATATCAAAGCAAAGGCCAAGAGAAAAATACTTGTAACCTAAATGCCAAAGGCATCCATATAAGTTTGTAAAAAATTGTGTAAGTGTGCAATTCACAAACATACACACAAACACAAGTAGCCAATGAGTGTAAAATATGTTCAATATCAAAGAAATTATTTTTAAGTAGAAAACTATAAAAATTAAAAAAAAAACCAACAAACACAAAAATTGAATGGTAGTGCCCAGAATGGGAGAGTTTAGAGAAGGCAGACATATACACTGGATAGCTATTTCATAATATGAATCAAAAAGCCTGAAGACACTTACTGCCTGTATACCTGTCCCCTAAGACATGGGGACAAATATTTAGATCTCTGAAAATCCACACCCATGGTTACATTAGAGATAATCTGAACAGTGCAAATGCCAACCACAGATGACCGGCTAAACAAAATATGATACATCAATCTGATAATATTTGCATGAGTCATTAAGATCACATTCTTGAAAAATATTTAGAATACTGAAAGATAATGAAGGGATATGCTGAGTAAAGAAGTGATGTATTAAGGCAATTTTTATAAGAAAATAGTAAAAAAAAAGGTAATTTATAGAGTTTTATGTATACAGAAAAGGTATATGTTACAAAGTATTTTGGGGGGGTGGTAAAATATAAGTATTTTTTTACCTTACCAATGTTTCTAAAATATTTTTCTTTAAGTATGAATTCAAAATTGTTTTTAAAAATAAGTATCCTAATACACAAAAATTACAGCTCTTACTATATGCATGCTGATTTCTGCAAACTCTTGCAAGTATTAACCTTCCCAACATACTTCAAAATTATTCTGTATATATGATGTGTTCATGTTTTCTTATACCATATGTATTATATAAGGCACTTCTGAACTATGAAGCTATTTTGTTGCAATTTTGCTTATTTACAAGCTAACTTCTTCACTGAAAGCCAGTACAGCACTAAAGAAAAGATAATTGCACTGTTTTTCCCTATTAGTATTTTTCCTTTTACTCATATATAAAACTGAAAGTCCATTTTGTAAGAAACATTCTTCAGTGATTTATGGAAGGAAAACCCTAAATGCCTAAAGACATTTTTCTTCAACGTACACGAAACCGAACCATATGACAACAATTAGGAATCTTTCAAAATATTTAAAAATCCAATTTTGGTGGCCTTTTAAGAATAATACAATCTGAGCCAACATTTCCTTTCTCTACACAACAAAATTGTATCTTTAGTTTCCCCTTCATTTTATTCAGCAATAATGATCCAGTTTTGATCTAAGAACTTTTTAAATTAATCTTTCACTTTAAATTAGTCAACTGCTTCCAAGATACTAACTTAATGGTGGAATTTCTGAATATAAGTAAAAAGGAACAATGAGGTCGAAGAAAATAAAATTTCCTTAATTTAAATTCCACCAACTTGAAATTTATTTTTGAAAATCAACAGTAATTGCTTTTAAAAGAAGGAGAACTGTTTTACTAAGTTTGTGAATTATTTTACATCGCACTATATCAGTATTGATGTGTCTACCTCTGGTCTCTTCCCTCTTGAAACAGTGCCTTGTAACCAGTCCCAAAATGTGTAACCATCAAGTCAAAATGAAATGCCACTTTGTCCATCAGGAAGCTTCTCTACAAGTAGAATTAGTCATTGGGTCTTACAGGCTCTCTCCTAATGTTTTACACCCATCTTAATGGATGTTCCATTTCAGACTCAGGCCAACGTCAGTGGCTCAAGTAAGTCATTTGAACTTTAAAGTTTCAATGCCTTGGAGCCTCAGGAGGCCCTCCTTCACCTGACTTCAGAACCAATAGCTCCTTCCCTTCTCCAGAAATATTTTCTGCTCCTCTTGTATTGCCCTTTGCTGGTCATTTCCTCTCTGTGATCCTTTCCCTCTGGCTATTTGTCAGAAAACTGCTTTATTTTTTTGAGGCCATGTTTAAACCCCACTTCATAGGAGAAGTCTCCTTCATCCCCTTAGTTGTGTTGATGTGGTGCTGTCCTTACTCTTATTTCTTGGGAGCCCAGACCGGGTCTGAATCACATTTGTACATAGAGCATTTGACATATCTTTTGATAAATAAACACTTGCCAGATGAAAATGTACATAGATCTCCCAATATATTAAAATGTGCTTTAGAATTTCTTACTTAGGTTTGCATTTATGATCTTTACTAATTTTGTAGTTAATCAGTGAAAACAATGGGGCTGTTAGGGGAATTTGAAAGTAGGACAATAAACTTCATATATTGAAAAAAAAAAAGAAAGTAGGAAATCTGAATAACATTTATTTTCATGTCTATTAGCTGTACTTTCCCACTTATTGTTGAATTTTCTTTAGGTTATACAATATTAAAAATCATGACTCAAACAATTAAGTTGCAAATGTTAATAGATTTTAACACCTTGTCTTTCAGTCTCAAAATCTTTCCATTATTTTGCTGCATATGCACAAAAGAGGAATGGAAGGAAATGTCACGGTTGAATTATAGTAGATGTCCTCTTTTTTAAATTTTCTTTTGTTTTCAATTTTTTTAATTTAAATTCTAGCTAGTTAACATATAGTGCAATATTGGTTTCAGGAGTAGAATTCAGTGATTCATCATTTACTTATAATACCCAGTGCTCAACACAAGTACCCTTCCTGATACCCGTCACCCATCTAGCCCATCCCCCTACCCACCTCCCCTCCAGCAATCCTCAGTTTGTTCTCTATTGTTAATAGTCTGTTTTATGTTTCCCTTCCTTTTTTCCCCCTATGTTCATCTATTTCATTTCTTAGACTCCACATATGAGTGAAATCATATGGTATTTCTCTTTCTTTGACTGACTTATTTCTAAAATTCCACACATAAGTCAAATCCTATGTATTTGTCTTGCTCTGACTTATTTCACTTAGGATAATACACTCGATCTCTATCCACGTCATTGCAAAAGGCAAGATTTCGTTATTTTTGATGGCTCAGTAATATTCCATTGTATATACATACCACATCGTCTTTATTCATTTATCAGTTGGTGGACATTTGGGCCATTTCCATACTTTGGCTATTATTGATAATGCTGCTATAAACATCGGGGTGTGTGCCCCTTCAAATCAGTATTTTTGTGAAGTATAGTAGATATCCTCTTAACAGACATAGACTGGAAATTAGACTGTCGAAATTAATTTTTAAGTAAAACATACAAAGGTTCACATAGCTACTATTTTTAAACTATAGATAAGTCCTTTTCTATGTAAGCGATTGCTCCTTAGTGCTAGTTAACATCTTTCTTGCACACAGTACTCCAAGGCATCATCTATAAAGTTTAATATTAATTTCCTTAAGACATAACAGGAATTTAAAGATATCTAAAATATAAGCAACTTGCACATGAAAATCATGCAGATTTTTGACTTTTGTTTCCAATAATTTATAATTGGTTTTTCTAATTTAGCTACGATTTTAACCAAAACATTCCAAAGCATTTAGTGTACTTTTCTTAGAAACACTTCCGTTTGCTCCTGTATTTTACCTTTTTTATGTAATAAGCAATTCAATTCCATGAACAATTACATATTAAATTTAATGTAATAGTAAACCTGAGAACAACTAGCATAAACAGGTTTGGAACAAAAATAACTAGCCCTTCATTAGCATACAGCACATGCAGAGGGGGCTGGTGTGCAAGGGCATGCACCCAACTATTTCACTAACTTTGAACATCTATCCTGCCATCGGCTTTCAGAGGAAATGGGTTATTTTATAGTCTAGTGAGTCACACAGTATAGATTTAGAGGGTTCTGTTGTACTGATTACTGAACAATATTTGGACTCCCAATTAGAAATATAAAATGCAGAGAAAACATTAAGTGTATATAAAAGATAATCTATAATATTATCTTACTACTTGCCATTAAAATATTAGTTGCTACTGTTAGACTATAAAGACAAGAGCATATACTAAAACAGACATGACTAAGGTTTGTCTGGCATGTGTTTGAGCTCTATGCAAGTGAGTGAAGTTATAATTAATTAATTTAATTAATAATATTTGACTCCCAAAATACGCAATAAACTGTGCATATTCTAGAAGCACACTAATAAAAAGATCCTTTTTATTTCCTTTTTTGAACTTCTATTTTTTGTGTAGCAGTCTCCAAACTCTTTGTTCACACATTTCTACCAATACAAATATCTGAGGATTACCTATATATGCTTATCTATTTATAGGCATATAATTATGTATATACTTATATGTGTATACACACATGTGTCTAGTTGTAAATTACATTTATGTACATCTGTACGTATTATGCTTTATGAAATATGGACAATTTTGGATTCAACAGTTCTTTTACTTCCACCATTTTATATCAGGGAACATGTGTAAAAGTGAGTTTTTCTTTATAACATGACAAGTGTAAAGATACAATCATCCATTTGATTTAAAAAAATTGTAAGATGAGCCATATGCACAGTGATTGAAAGAGACAGTTTATTGCATGGTTTACACCATGACAATGGTGTAACATGACAAGTGTAAAGATACAATCATCCATTTGATTTAAAAAAATTGTAAGATTAGCCATATGCACAGTGATTGAAAGAGACAGTTTATTGCATGGTTTACACCAAAAACAAATATACCTATCTGCGTAAGTCAATAAACTGGTGGACACAAAATGTTTTATAACACATGTGAGAATGTTTTAAACTATATTTTAAGGAAGTTTTGTAGAGCCTTGGCAAAATCCTAGCATTTGAAGACCATTGCTCTCTGGTCTGAAGCATCAAGTACAGTGTGTGCCCAGATGCTGTCTGTGATATTTATTACTTGACAAATGTTATTTTAAGGAGAATTGTTCATACACTCGAGCAACAAACTATATTTTTACACTTTGCTTTCTAGTGACTTAGAAATATCTCTAGATTGAAAAAATTTGAAAAACCTAATTGAAATCCAGTTTCATATTTTTTTTAACTCTATATGCTTCCAAATCATAGTGTCAGATTGGAGAATACATTATAAAGCTGAAAAATTCATTAATCAATTCTGCATTTATGTTACCTTATTAGCGTAACTAAATATGGCTTAGGGTTTGGAAGGAAAGAGAAAAAAGGGAGGAGGGAAGAGAGGAAGGGCAAGAAAAAGGAGAAAGGGGAAGGTGGAAAGAACAAACACAATATCAAGAGTTCTCATGTTATCTGGTGTCTACGATTCCGAGAACAGTGGAAATCATTGTATGTCATTTTTGAGAAACAAATACCATAAAGTTGTGGCACGTAACCTTATTTTTGATAAAAACTTAAAAATTATTTGGATTCTTTTTTTTTTCTAACCTTTTAAAGACACTCAAAAGTTAAAGTGGCCCACACAGAAGATAATAAAAGGTATAATTTGTAAACATGCAACTGAGAATAAACCTTCTCTTGGAATAAATTGCAGCACTCTTGTTCTGCACAGTAGATCTATTGTAATCAGCTGATTAAAAATCAGGATAATCAGTCACCAGCCATCGTCAGTTTAAATTGAGTACTGGCTCCATACTGTTCTGTGACAATAAAGCCACAGGCATGGTGAAAGAATTTCCAGGCTAACTAAATATCACATCTGGGTAAAGCATGTCTACTCTTTCCTTTTTTTAAATTTTTTTTTATTTAACAAATATTGCATGGGATGAAGGAATGTCAAGGCTAAATTCTCTAATACAGATGTAGAACACATGCATTTGTGCCAGCTCAAAGCAAGATTACAGACACTGGAGGCACTGTTGTGGTTTGGCAGTTAAAATCATCCATTTCATTAACTTGTGGTTCAAAGATACTACCACATTTAGGAAAGGAGGCTGCCTTTTCGGTGACTAGTGTGTTAAAAGCAAAGTCCTAAACGCTAAGGAGTGGAAAGAACCACATGTTTGGAGATCATGCTAAATTTCAAATATTTCAACTGAGAGCAATTCAGTCACAGCACTGTGTTTTTCCAAACAAAAATTCTTTGCAGATAATGCCGACCAAGCGCTACCTTCATTTTTACTTGTTATTGTTTGTAAGGAAAGGTACAACTGGCACTTGACCTTCCAAGTCATTGAAGAACTTTAAAACTATGCCAAGTTAAAAGAAAGAGCCCCACACGACAGAAGTCAAATATCTCTTCCCTGACTCAAAAATAATTCAAGTGATGAGAAATCATTCCAATTACCCAGACAGCTGTTGGCTCTTCCTTTTTTTTCCTAGTTATTTTACATCCCAAATTGAAATGGCACACAACCCAAACGTCCCGAGTTCTGTAGCTATTTTCCCAACTGACTGCTGCATGGGGGTAGAGGGGTGCTTTAAAAATTAATTCAGCTTCTAAATACAATATTACTTACTTTAAACCAGCTATAAATCTAGTTACTTGCATTGTATAAAGTCAAACCTCCTGCTCTCGATATTCACATCATTTATTTGAATGATGATATTTCATCTATGCTTTCAAGACAAAATAGAAGTTACCTCGACAATATAGAGGAAAGTCTGTCCTGGCAGTATGATTTTGGGCTAACATTGACCATAAAAATCACAGTTTTGGAGATGGATGAGAATTGTTCATTTTCTACATGGGGACATGGGTTATAAAATGCCCATGAAAAGGAGTTGATTAAAGGTGGGGATTGGGTTGGCATCCAGTGCCACTCTGCTACAGGCTGCTTCCTATCTGCACAGCTCTAGCCACACTGAACAGGTGCGGCATCAGGAGATTCACTATCACAAGTAGCCTACACATAAGGGCGAAGCACTAATTATCTCCAGTGGCCAATTGATTTTATTCTCTTGGTCTACTGAGTTTCCAAACTCATAAGTTCCTATAAAGTTGTTGCACAAGTGTGGTTATATGGCAACATCTAAACACGTCAGAGGAAGGGATGTACCTGACTCCGTAGCCACTCATGCTATTCATACCACGGCTGCTCTCACATTCTCTCTCTCTAACGGCTTTATAAATATTTGACACCCTAATGCCACTGTCCCTTTGTTATGTGTGTGTTCATGTGTGGGAAGGTATAATTTGCATACATTGTCTAGGGTGAAGTCATGTGTTAGGTAGAATAGTGGCTCCCAAAGATGTTTACATCCTAACCTCTAGAACCTGAGAAGCTGATGGTTACATGGCAAGGGGGAAATCAAGTTATAGATGGAATTAAGTTTGCTAATCAGCTGACTCTGAGGGTGGAAGATAATTCTGGATTACTGGGATGGGTCTAATGTAATATTAAGAGTCCTTACATGTGGAGGAGAGAGACATAACGGGGGTGGGAGGGGGCAAAAAAATGGAAGCATGAGGAAGATTCAGCCCAACATTGCAAGAGGGATCAAAAGCTGAGGAATGCACATGGCCCCCGATAGCTGGAGATGGCAAGGAAACAGATTCTTTCCTTGCACCTCCAGAAGGAATGCGGCCCTGCCAATACGTGCATTTTACCCCAGTGAGCCCTGTCCTACCTGCAGAATCTTAGGATAATAAATTTGGGTTGTTTTATGTCATCAAGTTTGTGGTAATTTGTTACAGAAGCAATAGGAATCTAATATGGGCTGTAAGCAAACAGGAAAAATCAAAGCGGATCAAAGATGCTAATTATCAGACTGTCTGAAGGCTCACTGGAGGACAACTGGCTTCTGAACTCATTCTCAGGGCTATTGGCAGAATCAAGTACTTCCTGGGCTAGTGGACTGCAGGCCTCATTTCTTTGCTAGCTGTTAAAATGTATCTTCACAACTGGATGAGTGATAGTTATCTCTCTGGTTCTCTCTTCTGTCTCTCTGTTCCACTTATAAGAACTATAAGGATTTATAAATTCATTGGGATGGCAAACGCTGGAGAATAATGATGGAAAAGATGGGGTGTTCAGCTTGAACAATGTCATGTTTGAGGTGTTTTGATCTAATGAAGAGGATCCGTAACTTTGTCTGGAACTCAGGGAGGAAGTCTGAGCTGGAAGACAAAAATGCAGGTAAGATTTCTGTGGGAGAACGTTGCGTGACAGATCCAATAGTCTTATAAGAAGGAAGACTTGATTAAAAGTGACAAACATTGATGAAAGATCAAAAAGAAGCTGAAAAATATTTCTGCATCTAATATCCCTTTTTTGCTCATATATTTTCTATGAATTAGGCATTCAAAAATTATTTCCTTTTATATCAAAGCATGAGAAATACTACACTATGAGACTAGGCAACTGGCCCAACATCACACACTGACCCATTACAGGGACAGCTGCTGCCTCTGGCATAAAATTCTTCCAAATAATAGGGTGCAATATGTACTCTAGGAACAGAAGTTGGCATTCTCTAAACATTCTGCTTATCTGAATTAGCCATCATAAAACACTCAGACTAATACTTGTCTTCTTCACCCCAATTACCAATTGATCTGTAATTCCATGGGTATGTAGAAAGAAGAAGAGAGTAGTATAAAAAGTCCAAAATATTCAAAAAGTCAACATTTTTATTTTTTTATGAAAAGACCCATAAAATTGAATTGTTAAGTCTGTTCATTTAGTTTTTAATTTACATATATATATATATATATATATATATATATATACATATATTCATTATATCATCAGTGAAATGGTGAGAAGATCTATAAAACTAAAGCTGTTAATTTCCCCATCGCCTTTTGTTCTCAGCCCCCCAAAAGGTAACTAATGCTAATTAGCTTACTATGTATCCTTCTGCATTGTCTATTCCTAGTAATAACATGACACATACAAATACACACAGGACACACATTTTGTTTGTTTCTGTAAAATCTGAGATCAAAATGAGCACATTTGTAACTGCTTTGCTCACTTGACAAAGACCTATTGGAAATCCTTCTAGTCCAATAGCTACAGATCTAACTTAAGTTTATTTTCTAATGGCTATATTATATAGCCATATATAATGCCATACGTAGATGCACCATAATATATTCCATTACTTCCCTAATGATGCACATTAGAAATACCGAAACTTTATCTTAGAATTCACATGAAGCAAAAATCAGTATCTCACACAGATACTAAAGAACCCTGTGCTGTCCAATGTTATAAATATCTTTCTTTTAAAAAATTTTATGTTTATTATTTAGAGAGAGAAAGAGAGAGAGTGCGTGTATGCAGGGGAGGGGCAGAGAGAGACGGAGAGAGAATCCCAAGCAGACTCCACACTGTCAGTGCAGAGTTTGCCCTGGGACTCAATCTCATGAAGTGAGATCACGACCTGAGCCAAAATCAAGAGTCAGATGCTTAACCAACTGAGCCACCCAGGCGCCCCACAGATATCTTTCAAAAACATATTACATTATAACATGAAATTATTCTGGTTTCTTTTTTCTTTTAAATATATAATAAAAACCTGTTTTCCTGATCATTGATGAAAGGTACATAAACACCTCCTCATTCTTGGCTAATTTCCTTGATTCTTATTTTTCTGGAGTGAAGGGAAACCAAAGCAGTAAGAACAGAATTTCCACACGTTTCCCCACTCAAATCTATCAATCCCTGCATCTACACTCTAAAACTCTGCTCCCTCCTTATCCTGCAGGATTAACCATCCACATTACTACCCAAGAGCTGACTCTCCAATTTGTAAGCTGGATGCCATTGCCTCTCACCTACTCAAAGACATTATTCTAGAATTCTTCCCTTTACTTACTCTATCGTCACTTTTCCTTTCTCTAGTGGATTCTTCCATCAATATTCAAATATCCTGCAATGCCATCCACTTCAAAACAGAGAAGCCAACAACCCTCCAACCCTTCTTCCCCCTCACCACTGGCCTATTTCTCTATTCTCCTTTGTAGAAAACTCTTCTAACCAGTGGAATGATTGTCTATACTCATTCCCTCTTTTTTTTCTTGGCCCCATTCCACTCAGGCTTCTATCCTCACCTCTCTCTAAAACAGGTCTTAACAAAGTCACCAACAACTCCCATTTTGCCAAATCTAAAGACTGTTTGTCTTCCTCTTAATCCACCAACAGCATGTGGCCCCATAGATCCCTTTCTCCTTCTTTAAACAATTCCTGTACTTCTACTTCACTTTAGCATCTCTCTGGATTTTTCCTCCTGTTTCACTCAGTCCTTTGCTGTTTCTCCACCAATGAAATGTAGGTTCCATGAGGGGAGGGTTTCTGTTTTTGTCTGTTTTGTTAACTGCTTAATATTCCAGCAGTTAAAAGTAGGGTCTGACATGCAGTGGCCCATATAGTAGATCCATAGAATGCTGGAAAAATTATTGACTTTTCACTGAATTACAAGGTACATCTAAATTTGGCATTATGGACCTCAAGAGTTTCTATTAATTTGTGAAATGCCTAGACAAAATTAATTATCTTCTTTCATAAACCAACATTTCTCCTGACTTTCCCTAGTTCAATTAGTAATGCCACCATTTATTTCCCTGGCCAACTAGATTATGCAGAACAGTGCTTAAATCCAAATTTAGTTACTTGTTAACTCTTATATATTTACTATATCCCTTCCAACTAGATCCCTCGGCCTCTATCCTTTCATAGCTCAAATTATTCTTCACGTTAACAGGTTAATCTCTCCTAAACAGAAGATTGAGATAATTGGGAATTTATAAATGTTCTCAGTGCCCTAAAAGCAGCAGGTTAAATCCAAACTCCTCAGAATGGCCTCCCCAGACCGATAAAATGAACAACCATCCCCCTTCATTAGCTTCACATAGTTACCCCTAAATATCCATGACACTGAACCATCTCTTCTTTCCTGAAGTAAATAATGCTTGAATCCAGCAGTGTCACTGATTTTACAGGTTCCTCTCCACCCCGAATGACCCCTTCATTAAGTACTTATCAAACTGTGCTTTGCTTGACTTCAGCTTAAACAGATTCTCTCTGTCCCATTTGTCTCAACTGACACCTCTTCCGTGTTCAGCTCAATGATACATGCACGTCTCCCGCTGTGTGGCCATATCCATGTGGCGCTGGTTTTCTCTTGGCTTTCTTGTTAACATCATTTGTACGCTTGCATAAAATGGAAGCTGTGGCTAGATTTCTTACTCATATAGCACCTAGCACAATACCTTGCACAGAATATATGCATACTTATAATTTAAGGTGACAAACAGGGCAAACGTTGTGTCATCTCCCGATAAATACAATTTTGAAATGAGATTTAGAAGAGAAACTATTTAGTGTCTACACTTACCGTGGTGAGCACTGAATAATGTGTACATTTGTCGAATCATTATGTTGGCCACCCAAAACTAATACTATATTATTGTGTGGCAACTAAGCTTCAATAATGAAAAGAAAAAAAAAAAAAAGGAAACTTTATGTAGCTAAATATGCTGATGGATACATTTCACAGAAATGACTGTTAAGTAATAGATATCATACTATAATTATACAGCAATTCCCTAGATACAAAGATTTAGTTGTAAAAATACGCTCTGATGATCCAGAAAACAGGAAGTCTTGCAAAACAAATCTCTGTATAACAAAATTACTCAAATTCATGTAATTCATCTCATGCCCTATTTAGCAAATATTAAAATTTATACCTCTGGTAACAAAATCACCCAGAAAAATTTAATACAAGGACAGAGCCTATTTGTTTACATATTACTTTAATAATTGCACTGAAATGTAAAATATTTTCATCTGGATTTTGTAGAGGAAAGTAATTGATGATATTCCCCAATGATAAACTGCAGAACTTGTCATTTTATATACACAGGAGAGAACTGATTAATCTTGTGTAACCCTCTGAGACACAGAATATAAGCAATGCACACACGGGAAGAAAATAATAATTTACCGGAAAACAGACACAGAGAAAAAACAGAGTACATTTAGACAAATACAGTGAGTATTATAGGTGATATCTAGTGTCACCATTGGAATTCACTTTTGGGGAATTATGCAATTCCCAGGGCTAATCCTGAAACTTAGTTACATGTTTCCCAGTACTCCAAGGGGAAAAAAAATACATGAAGACAAATTTGGGGCTGCTGCTAAACTAACGACTGGCAATGGTAACACTCTGAATACTACTCTGTTTTCATAGGCTACTCAGTATTAATCCTGTGAGATAGCATTACCTTGCCCAAGGAAACTACCTGAACAAAACAGGTGGCTTATTAGGAAAGAAGGGTAAACCTGGTTGGACAGGCAAGCAACACTGTCTACTAAAATGACCTGGTCTCAGTCTACGGGTCCAGCTCTCATCTCCTGCCATCCTGGATATACTCACAAAAATGTCACTGGTATATTCCAGCAAGATCTAAGCACTTAACCATTTCCTGAGCTTGCTGCCAATCAGAGGATGGATTCATGGCCATACCTCCTAACAGCCGTACAGCACCCTGGACTCAGAAGGGCCCACAGTTGTTTTATTTATTTCTTCTTGAGGTAAAATATACGTAACATAAAGTTTACCATTTCAATCATTTTTTAAGTGTACAATCCCGTGGCATGAAGTACGTTTACACTGTTGTGCCACCATCACCAACATCCATTGCTGGAAATTCTTCATCATCCCAAGATGTAACTCTGTACCCCTTAAAAAATCACTCTCTGTATCCCCCCAGCCCCTGGTATTCACTAGTCCACTTTTTGCCTCTTTGAATTTGAGTATCCTAGGTACTTCATATAAATAGAATCATGCAACAGTTGTCCTTCTGCCCATACTTGCTTTAATGCTCTACCATCACTTCCTTGAAATTCTTAATAATTTTAGAACAAGTGCCCTTCCACTTTCATTTTGCAATAGTTCTCTCAGAAATTGTATAGCGGTTCCTCCTGCAATACTTATAATTCCCTACCTACATCTTCTCCACACCAAAAACATCTCCATGTCCTTCTGAGCTCTACTTAAATTTCATCTCTTCTGTGAGATGAGCGGATGCTTCTTAAGAGTGTCTCTTTTTTATATTTATTTATTTTGCAGAGACAGAGAGCAGCACATGAGTGAGGGAAGGGCAGAGAGAGAGGAACAGAGAACTTGATGCAGGCTCTGCGCTGACAGCACAATGCCAATGTGGGGATTGAACTCACAAACCATGAGATCATGGCCTGAGCTGAATCTTGGATGCTCAACCACCTGAGCCATCCCGGTGCCCCTCTTCAGAGTGTTTCTGTTTTGCTTGTTAGTTAATGGCATTCTTCCCCTGGACCCCTTCTTTTTAAATCTGTCATCCCAGCTAGAGGAAATGTCGGTGTCTTATTTATCTTTGTATCTTTCAGGTCTGCTATAGCACCTGTGCAATGGACTAAATCGTGTCCCTCCAAAACGCGTATGTTGAAGTCCCAATTGCTATTGTGCTGAAATTTGGAGATGGAGCCTTTGGGAAGTCATCAGGTTTAGAAGGGTCATATTGGAGGTGGGGTCTGGCTCATGATGAGTTTAGTATAGTTATACTAAGAAAAACCAAAAAGCTTGCTCTTATTCTTTCTGCTATGTGAAGGCACACTGAGAAGGAGGCCACCTATTGACCATACCAGCACCTTGATCTTAGTTTTTCAGTCTCCAGAAAAATGTGAGAATATAAATTTCTGTTGTTTAAGCCGCCTAGTCTACGATACAGCAACCTGAGCAGAAGAAGACAACCTGATAGAAAAGGAATGATTTGATATGTGCCCTGAATATAAGAATGGCTGCATACACCCATAGATGATTACCTCTGGCATCACTATTGGACTTTAAATTCAAGATCTTCACAAGAACATCAAGAATTGTGATAGTTTTGGTGGTCCAGAAATTCTAGTCATAACTGGAGCCAGTCACTGAAACTGTGAACTGTAACCTGGTGCTTATATTCTCAGGAAAGTGCTTTAAATTATCCAATAGGCGTGTACTAGTGTTTCTGATTCTGGAAGTCTCCAGCTCCTTTTCTTTGAAATAAGAATATGGCTACCTTACTTGTTTGTATCTTTCATGTAAATCTTATATTTTCATCTGAGGACCTGGGACTAGACCCAGGTGGGATGGCTAAGTAGCCTTCATAGCTTACAGTACACAAACACACATATCAGTAAGCCCTTTTTTATAACTTAACCCTTGTCACACCTCAACAAGTTAACTGAATCAAGGTTCTCCAAGGAGAGAAATTAGAGGGGTACTGTGCAAAGAAAGATTCCGTGACAGGAAGCCGGAGCCATTTGTTTCTGGTCTACCAGCCACGCTCCTACCCACTGCATAACTCTGATGAGGTTCCCGGAGCCTGTTTCCTCAGCTATCAACACAAGAGGGTTTGGTGAGGTGAATCTCCCTGAATGCTGAACATAACAAAAGTGAAAAACTTCCCTCCCATCTAAATGCTAAGGGCAAGGAGAAAGTAAATCAAAAAGGAATTTTCTTCATTGCTAGAAATCAACCATGATATTTTAAATTAAATATTTTAAGATAGTCACCTATATGTGACGAAAGACAAAACACACTGTACTGACTTTTTAACAGTGGCCTCTCCAGGGAAGACTAGGAAGCAAGGCACTATGACCTTTAGTTGAACTACTGCTTGGACATGTTATTTTTTAAAAGACATGATTGAGATTATACACTTTCGTTAATTATTCCTTTTGCTATTCTTTTAAGTCATCTAATAAGCTTGTTCTAGTGTTTTTCTTAGCTCTTTTCCTATGGAATGAAACTACCTTACTTGTTTGTGTCTTTCCTGTCAACCCTGTATTTTCATTTGGGGACCAATGACAAGTAAACGAGCCTGGCCGGCGAAGAGCTTTACATAAAATGAAATGCTATAGTGCTGGGAATTCTTTAATTTTAACTTTAAACTTGATCTTTTGGTTGCTTGACTGACCACCTTATTATTACCTGTACTGAAAAAGGTCCCATCGATACTGAATGTCTTAGGTCCACAGACCAAAGACAAATGTTGCCATTGTGTAGCATGGTATAATTTGTCAGGTAAATGCACAGGCATTGACAACCATTTCTTTCCGAAATAAGAGAGTTCCACAAGAATGAAAATGCATGTCTATCACTTTTTACTGTACATTATATCTATTATACCTTGCTGACAATTATAGTTTTTTTCAAATTTTCCCTCTATTTTATTGGAATACAATTTAGAGAATGTTATCTGTAATTGTTTATTGACTTTCCATACTAACATTTTATTCTTTATTAAACATAATATAATATAATGGGTCTTAGCTTCTTGATCTTTAAAAAATGAACAGAAGTAATTTATGAGGGAACTATAGCATCCATGAATGGCCATAATCTTTATTGTTCATTGGAGATTCAGAGCAAAGTTTAAACTGTTTCTTTGATAGGCACATTGTATAAGACTTTTTTTTTTAACTTTAATTTTTCTTTTTTTCTGGCATATACTCATACCTACTGTAATGAGTCAGATAGTATATATATATTGTGAGCTATACAGTCTCTCTTACAATTAATCAACTTTGCTATCAGGTGCAAAAGCAGCCATAGACAATGTGTAAATGAGTGGCAATGGTTACGCTCCAATAAAACTTTATTTACAGAAACAAACAGCAGGCTGGATTTGGCCCACAGACCATAGTTTGCCAACTCTAGCTCTATCTTATTCTATAAGTGATGCTGTGCAAAGCAAATACAAGATGTCAAGATATGTTGATTTAGAACAACCTTTTCCATCAACTATGTCACTTTGGGCATGACTTTTAATCTATCTGAGCTTTTGTACTTATAATTTGAAGATGTTTGTTCTAAGTGAATGTTATCAAACCCTAATATTTCTTTGAGCATGTTACTTGAGCATGTCCTTGACTACTCATGAACAAATACTAAGAAGCTAAATGCTAAAACATATAAACTTTTTTAAAAAAATGTCTTTTTAACATTTATTCATTTTTGAGAGGCAAAGCACAAGTGGGGGAGGGGCAGAGAGAGGGAGACACAGAATCTGAAGCAGGCTCCAGGCTCTGAGCTGTCAGCACAGAGCCCGATGCGGGGCTCGAACCCACAGACTGCGAGATCATGACCAGAGTCAAAATCCAGAGTTGGATGCTTAATGGACTGAGCCACCCAGGCACCCCAAACATATAAACTTTTTTTAATCTTACACTTCTCTTTTGCAAAATATTTTTTATTGCTTTCTTTTGAAAAGTGAACTTTTAGAATCACTCAATAAAATTTCTGAGTGGTTATAAATGAAATACTCCATCCGTCCACAGCTAAACTTTTAATATTGAAAATAGTCTGTGTGTGATCTGCCCGTGATGTCTGATACCACTTGAACAGCCAAGATTAAGTCAGTTATTCTGCCCAGCCAGGCAGACACTCATTTTTGCCTTCCCTAATTCGTATTTGTACCTCTGAAAAAGAGAGTGAACTTTCAGGAAAAAAAAAAATGGGCCTTCATTTTCTGACCCTTCTGAGAAATATTAGCGAACATGGTACATGACGATTGAGGTAGGACTCAAAACATTTGTCATTTTGGTAATAATATAGAACTCCAATTAGCAGAAATGCAGATAACATTTGTTTTTTTCATGGTACATTTCCTTTGGGTGTTAGCAAATTCATGTGAAATTCCTGCCACACAATATATAATTTCTATTCCACAGAATGTGAAACTACCCAATCATCAGTAGTGTCATATTGGAAAGATCTAAGATCTCCAAGTTTGCTGCAGCTGCCTATGGTAGTAAAGTTGAATAAATGAGAGCCCACGGTTGTTAGAATACCACCAACGGGCAAATGAATGCTTGCCGCTACTTTCAATACTAATATTGGTCATAAAAATCTGCGTTCTAGCAAATTACTAATATATTACATGAGAGGAAACAGAGGAAACTGCGGAAATGTAAATAAGTATGTAAAATACTGAAATAACCTGTTTACTGTATCTTTAAATTTCTCTCATTAATTTAATTATAAGAATAAGTCACAGAGGACAGTATTGAACTCATGATCCATTTTGTTTTAGAGTATTTATCTTAGCTTTTAATAAAATGCTGAATTTTGACAAAATTTTAAAAGGTAAGTATATTTTCTTTGAGCATTTTCTTTGAGCATATTTACCTTTGGCTATACATAAATAAAAACAGTTATTAGTTATAGGATGTTTGTCAGTAGTAGGGTGAAAAAAGGGGGAAGGAAAGAGCAAATTCTAGATCTTTAACTTATGGTAGGAAGATGTCATTCCAGATTCAATGAATCTGTTGCATGAAATGCACTTTTTGCAGGGAAAGCTGCATATGACAATCATTATTTTACCTGTTTTCAGCTTAGTGCTATTTATATTAAACATCAATATGAGTTGGAATGTCATACATAAATATTTTTCATAAACTCACAAAATTCATTTACTATTTTATAATTCTGAATTATAAAATTTTGTAAAGCTAGATTACTCTAAGGATGCTTATATTAAGAAAAGTACAATTTATACAATTAATCAATTCATACATTAAATTCCTTTGGGAGATAGCACAATAAATAATTTACAATGACCTCAGTGAGATACATAATATTAACAGTATTTCACTCTACACATTTTGTTCATTTCAAGTTAAACAAAGGGCATCCTGCATCTTTTATATTTTAGTCATTCTAATTTAACTGGCATTCACTAAATGGAACTCTTTGTCAACCATAACTTTAATATGACTACCTTAAATGATAGTACATAATGTTCATAATGCTGTCTCCAAAGAACTGAAAAAAAATCCCTAAATGCTTTTAGAATCTTAGAAAATTCAACTTAGGAGGTCTGATCTGGGTGTACTTTTAAGCACAATTTAATAATTCAATCACAGTAGTCTACTAAACAAAAAAGTGTATTTTGTCACACATATTCAACCTACATGCTCTAAAACTATGCTGCTTTATAATAATTGAAATCAAAGTACAATGCTTTCAACAGTTAAGTGGGAAATGTTAAAAATAAGAGCTAACATTAATATAGTATTTATAAAATGAGGAGCCACATTCTTTTAAATATGCCATTGTATATATAATGAAAATAATACTCTGATGGAGATATCTTCCTTATTTTACCCATGAGAACACTGAGGACCAAAGAGATTGTGACTTGCCTGAGACTGGCCACAGGACTGATGTGAACTGAGCTCCATCCAGCACTGGCACTTAGACCCCTACTCTTAACCATTATGCTGTTTTGTTTCAAGCGTTTTCCTCTCAGTGAGCAAGAATTTACATTCATTTTTTTTTTGTTTTATTAGTTCCATGGTTTGCCATTCTGTTCTCCACATTATTAAAAATGTTTAAAAATGCAAACTATCAAACGATGAAGAAAAAAAACCTGTACTTAAGATAATTATTTTCAGGAAATACTGCATATAATATATTAATATACCTGATACTACTGTACAAATTTGGTCTTTGTGTAAAGTATATAATCATTACAGTTAAAAAGTAATTATTCTCCCTTGAAATTCATAAGAAAGTGAAGGAGCAAGATTTTATTATTTTAATGGCCAGCTTAGTTGTGATCTTAATTAGGTGAAAAGAAAATTCAGAAGGGAAAGTATCTACATTCCTGACAGTATCTTGCCATGTATAAAACCTTAAAATCATGGCATAATCTAGTAAAATGTGTCAAAGAATGGAAAATTAAATCAAGTCATAAGGTTTATTAAAATTAGCATGGTAATTTTTCAACTGTAATTTAAAAAGGTAAGCAGTCATGTTCACATTTTCTTGAGAAAAGAGAAGTCTACTAACAATGCATATGATTTACACATTTTTCAATTTTAAGAGAAAGAACAGTGTTAAGATAGACACTTAAAACTTCTTTTGAAAACAGCATTTTAAATGAAAAAAAAATGATGTTTAGCATATATATCCTTTCAGTAAATGTTTATAATATCTTAATTGTGATATCCAATAAAAGTCACTCATATAAATTGTCCACTCATTATAGTGAGTTTCCAACATGATACAGACTGTACTTATTGAAGTTATATTATTCACAAAGTAGATAATCTTCAAACTCTTCTCTCTCTTTTGTTTTGGTTTTGTTTTTGTTTTTTTCACAAATCAAATCAATGGGTTAAAAAATTCTATCAGTGATATTTTAGAAAATATTTAAATTTCTTTACTTAAAAATACATTTTTTAGTTCTACTATCTTTAAGTGTTGAATGTATGCAAAGAAACTTCCAAAAAGGCATTTCCTCATCAAAAAACTATTTTATTTCTCATTATATGCATGAAAAGTGATGAGTGTATATATTCTCATGTGTAGGTCTATGTAAATTAGTCTGCTCACACAGCCATTATTATTGATCTCTATTTCTTTCATACTATTGTAGTTATCACCATATTTCAACCATTTGTTCACTTCTTTATTGTCCATCTCTCCTACGGAGAATTAATTTCCATGATGTCAAGAGACTTGTAGATACTGTCCAATATTTCATTACCAGCAGCTAGCTGATGCTTTATAGCTAGGCACATAATAGATGCTGAATAAATGTAGATTCATTGAGTCAATAAGTTAATAAACTAATATGGAAACAGGGGGTAATAAATAATTAAGTTTTCATAATAACAAGGCATACTTGGCCTTTGTGAAAGGAAAACTGTGTTGTTTTAAAAATAATTTTGATACAAGAAGATGATTTTTATAAAAAATTGTTTACATTGTAGAGGTACCTGGGTGGCTCAGTCAGTTAAGTGTCCAACTCTTGATTTCAGGGCAGGTTGTGTTCTCACAGTTGGGAAATTGAGCCCTGTATCAGGCTCCCACTGAGTATGGAGCCTGCTTGAGATTCTCTCTCTCCCTTTTCCTCTGCCCCTCCCCTGCTCTCTCTCTCCCTCTCTCTCTCTCTCTAAAAAACAAACAAAAAAAAAGTTTGTATTGTAATGAAATAAATTTTTAAAAATGAACTACAACAAGAAACTATAGAGAAAATGGTCTGAATAACTCCCAGTTTCCCAAAATGATTTTACTATTGTTAACATGACTTAAAAAAATCATAATCCATGATAAAATGCATTAAAAGAAAAAAATACATAGGGCACCTGGGTGGCTCAGCCATTTATGCATCTGACTTTGGCTCACGTCATGATCTCATGATTCATGAGTTGGAGCCCCACTCTGGGCTCTGTGCTGACAGCTTGGAGCCGGGAGCCTGCTTTGGATTCTGTGTCTCCCTCTCTCTTTGCCCCTCTTCCACTCACATTCTGTCTCTCTCTCAAAAATAAATAAACATTAAAAAAAATTTTTAAAGAAAAAAAAGAGAAAAAAATTGTTGAAAGAAAATTTATAAAAATTGACTAACCAGAAGTCAATATGTTCATACAAGACAGAATTATGATTACTTGAATATTGGAAGAAGGCAAAGGGAAGTATCTCCTCATTTTCAAAATGAAACATATATACCTGAACATCTGAGCTACCAGGATTTTATATACCAAGCAACATAAGGAAAGGATGCTTGCTTCATGGCAAATCATTAAAAGGGGAAAAAGGCTTATAGCTAGGAATCCACCATATATTTTTCTTTTTAATATTAAATTTTATCAACTATTGGGGCGCCTGGGTGGCTCAGTCGGTTAAGCGGCCGACTTCGGCTCAGGTCATGATCTCGCGGTCCGTGAGTTCAAGCCCCGCGTCGGGCTCTGTGCTGGCAGCTCAGAGCCTGGAGCCTGTTTCGGATTCTGTGTCTCCCTCTCTCTGACCCTCCCCCGTTCATGCTCTGTCTCTCTCTGTCTCAAAAATAAATAAACGTTAAAAAAATTAAAAAAAAAAAAATTTTATCAACTATTTATTTCTAGCCCTATACTTATATTCATAGTTTACTCTTCATATTTATGAGAGCATCTATTTGAAGTATTTGCATTGAAACTTATGAAATTTATATAATTTATTAGCCAATAATACAGATGTAAATAAAACTTGAAAGACATATTAAAAACTATATAAATAAATATTTGACATAAAATATAGAATAACAACAGAGTTTACTATTTTATCTGCTAATCTGGCAACTTTCAATAACCACAAAATCAATACTTTTATTCTTGAAATTAAAGTTAAAAAGACAAGCCTATTGACTATGATAATCATTTAACGTATCAAAGGCTAAGCTAATTGATGTGCAAATGTTGTTTTATAATTAATTTAAACAAGACTACTTTAATACAGGAAGCAACTATATTTTATGAATAGCCCTACAACCTATCATACTTCTTTTATGCTTTCTAATTTTAATATTTTAGCAGCCTAAATGGCATCTTCCTGTCATTAATGGGAACTGGTGAGGGTCTATTCTCATTTTAAACATAATTAATCTTTAAAGTATTCTGTGCTAAAGTAATATGCTAACATAATTCTTAAGTATATTTGGGAAAAAATAATTGAAAAAATAATTTACAAGTCTTCCTATTCCTGTCATTTATTTAATGGAAAACCTACCACTAATCAAGTAATTTCATTTAAGTACTTATAAAAATACCATTCAGGTATGATCAATATATTACTTAATGATAGATGGATTTCCCTCTATAGTAATAATAAAAAATGAATAAAAAATTTAAATTCCATGTACTAAATAATTAAATATATATGCTGAAAACTTCATCATTTTATCTTTGACCTTGAAATAAGTCCCATGGCCTTAATGAAATTCATTTTCCAAGTCTGTCTCCAATTTTTGACAAGTTTATCCAAGTAGGAAAAAAATTAAAGATTTTAAAGGAGGAAAAGCAAAATATAGAATCCAGTTTCCAAAATATGAGGACAATTCATATTTTCAAATACAGTGCAAAGGACACTATTTTGTAAGTTGTAAGGTTTGAGGAGACTAAAAAAGTTACATTTATAAGCAAACTCTTAGAAGATAATACGAATTCTTAGACTGATTTATAGTTGTGATGTACTGTGCTTGTATATCATATGTCTTAGCAAATCAAGTACTTCTACAATTGCAGTATTAAAATATCCCTAAAATTTTCAACATATTGCATGACCCAATTTAATTTTTTTTAATTATCCTAAGAAATTGTGTAATTTGGTATGTGTTTAGAGTCAGGATTATGATTGTCAACCATCACTAAACTGTAGATCTGTTGAAGTGGTTACCAGAGCTTTTGCTGTTAATTTTACATCTTTTATTAGCTTTGTAATGAACAAAATATGATTATATAAATAATATAAACATTACCATTGTCACTGAAGTCTTTTCTAAAGTAAAAAAGAGGTTAGAGTGGGAGAGAGTCAAAGCATAAGAGACTCTTAAAAACTGAGAACAAACTGAGGGTTGATGGGGGGTGGGAAGGAGGGGAGGGTGGGTGATGGGTATTGAGGAGGGCACCTTTTGGGATGAGCACTGGGTGTTGTATGGAAACCAATTTGACAATAAATTTCATATATTGGAAAAAAAATAAATACAATTTAAAAAAAATAAAAAAATTAAGTATCCTAAAACATAACATTTCTTAAAAATTCATCGTTTCATAATTCATTTAAAGTTTGCACTCTCCTTAATTTAGTCATCACTCAACTTAGAGCTTTCTAAAATTATGCTACTTGCCAATTTATAAAGTAGAAGACAAATTTAGAGTGAGTTGTGAATTTTCCTTTTAAGACATCTTTAAAGATGTTTCTGGTAAGAGCTAAAATAAGCTGGGCATATGCAACTTTCACAAACATAGAGTGATGAAGATGAATCTGCAATGATCTTACTCTAACATTAATCAGTGTTTTCTTTTTCTCTGCCACAAAGAAAAAGCAAACAGGCGCATACACAAATGTTGATTTTGTACCGCTACTTCCCTTGGCTTCTAGAAGTCAAAATTGGTTGGAGCCTCCCAATCTATCCTTTACATCTCATGTTGTTTTATTATGTTTTATTATATCTCCCATCTCTCCTGTCTGTGCTGCTTTTGGAATGAGTTCCTCAGTTCTATTACCCAGTTCCCTAATTTTCTCTTAGTCAATGCTCAGTCTAGAATTTATTCCGTCTGGAAGTTTTATTAATTTCAATAAAAACAGTTGTCACTCCAAAAGTTTCACTTGGTTCTCTTCTTGCCTAATTATTTTTATTTCCTTTCTGCCTTTTTTTTTTTTGTTTTATAACTTTTGTTCTTTTTTCATAAGTACCATTATCAAATATTCCCTAGAATTAATTTCATCCTGGATGCATTCTTGTGAACATTCACCTAGTCTTGGCTGTGTTTCTTAACATTACTTTGGAATGTACTTAACATGTACTTTGGAATTTTGGTTTGCAACCTCATTTGAATGAAAGGGATATCCCCTCTCCTCCTTCCTTTCTCTCTCTCTTTTTTATTATAAGCCTTCCTATTCCTCTGTGTTTTAGTTCCTTCCACTTAACCCCCTAATGAGCTAAGTCCACAGCCAAACCATAAAATAGTTCCTTCTTTATGGTGAGACCAGGGATAACAGATTCAGTCACTACACCAATGGGCAACCTTAATCACTTCCAATTAAAAAAAAAGATGTATTGGTGATTTTACCTACTTTGGCTTACAGTGTCTTACAAAGCCATCGTTCCAGGTTCGTAATTACAATCGTAATCTTAACTGCCTTTTCTCAATGGAAGTGGATTAGGCAAGAGTCACTCCCATCTCAGACAAAGCAGAAAGCTCACAGTCTCTAGTTTCAATTATTGCATAGAAATTTTTTAGACCATATGATTCAGTAGCTGAACCCTAGCAGACCATAATTTTAGACTTACTCCAAACTTTATATTTCTGAAGTAAAGAGAGACTGATATTGCTTTTTAGCCAGCTATATGTTTTAACAATTTTTTTAAATGTTTATTTTGAGAGAGGGAGAGAAAGTGCAAGCAGGGGAGAGGCAGAGAGAGAGAGAGAGAGAGAGAGAGAGAGAGAGAGAGAGAGAGAGAATCCCAAGCAGGCTCTGCACTGACAGAGGGGCTCAATCTCATGAACTGTGAGATCATGACCTGAGCAAAATTAGGAGTGGATGCTTAATTGACTAAGCCACCCAGGCACCCCAAGCCAGTTATATCTTTTAGATTTTCTCTAGTTTCATCTTTCACTGTTGTTGCTTAAAGCAGAGTTGGTGCCTTAAATATGAACTCTTGTGCTATTCCAACCAGAAATGCGAGCTATTTTTTTAAACACATTGATAAAGAAAAAATTGAAGGCCAATGAAGTTAACATAGTAATGAATGAGATAGTTTTAGAGAAGATATCTATATAAGTATCATTATCTAAGAAAGAAAATTTTGGCACGCTGAGATTCCGAACAGACTGCTTATCAATATCATTTCATCTAACTCATTTGTGGATGGCCTGATCCAGATAACAGGACCACAGGGCAAGGGAAATCATTCTGTGTTGATCTGAAAAGGAAAACAGCAGCCTACTGTGTAGTTCACACTACACCTGAAATATTGTATTCCTATTCAATGCTACTGCCCTTTATTCATCGTAAGTCCTCTCTCACCTGGACTTTTGCAAAAGTCTCCAAATTTGTTTCCCATTATCAGTTGTTCTTCTTCCGTAACCAGAAAAATTATTAGTCGAATAAAAATTATCATGACAGATCTTTGCACTAAAGGATCCAACTCAGAGCACCTGGATGGCTCCGTTGGTTAAACATCTGACTCTTGATTTCTGCTCAGGTCATGATCTCACAGTTCTTAGGATCAAACTCTGCATCAGGCTCTGCGCTGATAGCACGGAGCCTGCTTGGGATTCTCTCTCTCCTTCGCTCTCTACTCCTCCCCGGTGCTTGTGCATGCACATGCTTTCTCTCTCTTTCTCTCAAAATAAATAAATAAACTTAAAAAAAAAAGATTCCAACTGTTTTCTTAGAGGAAAGAATCTGACTTCCCACACACAGCACTGGTACTCTAGGCCTTTGCCATCTGATCTCAACTTACCTCTACAGTCTTAGCTTATAGTACTGACCTCAAGTGTCTTCTTTGTTCACAAAACATTCTTTTTTTTAAACATTTATTTATTTTTGAGAGAGAGAGTGTGAGCAGGGGAAGAGCAGAGAGAGACAGGGACAGAAGATCTGAAGTGGGCTCTATGCTATTGAGACCCTGCTAATTGAGCCTCTGTCAGCCAAAACATCCTTAACACAATGTTTCACTCTAAAACTCTAGATCTTTCTCCCTATTGGCTCCTCTACCTGAAATATTTTCTCTTTTCCCCAATACATTCCTCTCAGAAGCCCCCTCCTAGGGGGAGAATTCTCTCATAATATAACTCCTCTCTTAAGGGGTGTTCAATAGTCCAAGCCTACTCCTGGGGAAAAGGAAAGATGTAATCTTCATATGGCGACATTCACAGCACACATTTCAAAGCATCTAAGAAAAAAGTCAGCATGGCTTCACAACTGTAACTGGATCCTAGAGAAAAATATTTTTCATGATATACCAAATATTTAAGACAATAATTAAAGGAGGGAAGCACTTTACTGGAAATACTCACTGGCGACCAGTAGAAAAGGGTGTCAACGACTTTGCTAAAGGTCACTCACTTGGTGATGAAGTAGACGGAGCTGTTGAGAGAGTGCAGAGCCTGAAAGTAGCAGCCACAGAAATAGTAGCTTCAATTTATTTAAATATTCATTGTAGGCCAGGTGCTCGGCATACTTGTATCATTTAGTTTTTGTTACAGACAACCCCCAAAGGCAGATATTATTTCTCTCATTTTATACACCACGAAAATACAGCTAATACAGGATAAATAGCCAAAAAATCACAGCCAGAAAGTGGGTAAGCCAAAATTGGAATCTAGGTCTACTGTATTCCAAAGTCAGTAATCTCACTTCCTGCAGGGAACAGATTTAAGAAGGCAAAAGACACAGGAGACGTTATCGGTCGGTCAGTATAAAGCTGATTACACATGACCTTGAAGAGCTAATTAAGTCAAGCAATGAGAATGATGACAGGCAAAAAGAGACCAAGCTGAATTTATCAGGTTGGCATCAGGAATCAAGCCATCACCTTGAACCAACAGTAACATAGTTTCAATTCACTCAATTGTAGATCAAACACTAAATACAGAATACAAATGAAAGATTTGTTAAGTTCATGTTAAATTCATGGACATCTTTGGAAAAAATCACAGTGACTCTCAACCACAAAGCCTTTTCAGAAATCTTCATTGTGATTTCTGAGAATAGAACAACATCTCCTTCATCACCATGACATCCCTGGCACCTCCACAGTCATCCCTTTTCAACAAATTGTTCTTTTCATTCTTCTCCGGAGTCATCCACTGATGAGCCAACCATAAATGAAGTTATTCATTGTATTATTGTTCTTACCAAAAAGTAAGGGTAATGGGAAACATTCAATCCTAAAGATTCTTGTTCATAAATTCCCTGCACAGCCTTGATCACTGTTCTCTGTTTTCAGGTGTTAAGTCAGGTAGGTACTAATGGGAGCATTTTTTTTTTTTGCATCACTTTCCATAAATGTGACTCAAAATATATAGCATTTAATATAGAAGCAGTATGAACAAATAAAATCAGTATGAACAAATGCAATGAAGTAAATAAACATCACATGCATAAAAATTGTTTCCACAACTCTATAATATGTTATTCTCTCCATGCCTCTGATGGTTGATGATATTTTTCAATAACATATCAATATGTTCCTATGAAATTAGAAAATAGTAATCTTAAAGATTATTCATTTTTACAGTAAAAATGCACAGCTAACAGCATGATGGCAAATCTCAATATTGCCCCTTGCAATAAAGAGATACTACACAATCACTGGATGAGACACAATCACCCTGGAATATATGCCTCGACATAAAATGGATGTGTGAACAGATATTTAAAAAGGGAAGTCAAATCAATTGTCACAGCCAGTGATAGGAGTCTGGAAAGTAAGAGTTTTAATAGGTGCTTAGTAAATACCTATTTGCAGTGAGTTTTGAGATGACGGAAAATATACTACTCTTCAAGAGTATTAAATATCTACTGAACATTTAACTACATTCTAGATACATAATATATGTAAGGCATCTAGTTAGGTCACTGGAGCATAATCTATCATAAATACATGCCCCCCCCCCCCGCCCGCATTGGTTTCTTTTTTTCTTCTTTTGGAATCGAAGAGTGTAAAAAGTTCATGGAAATGAGTCACTATATGTTTTTCAACACTAAATGTATTCAGAAAATCCCATGTGTCTTCAGCAGGGAGTTCAATTACCAAAAAATGTAAGAAGGAAACAGAATATCAAATCTAAAGAGAAGAGCCTTCAGTGCCCTCTGAAAGGGCCCCACCTTGAGCAGGCCACTGCCACCTTGTGACATTTTGATTCAATGAGTTTTGATAGGTGATCCATCCCTAACTTATCAAAAAAAAAAAAAAAAAGTGTGAACAGGAAGGTAATCTTTCGCAAATATTTACTTTGAGCGTAAGCAAATTCTATCCGGACTTTTCATGCTGTCAAAATAATTGTTTTTTCTATATCTTAGTTTGTGTTTTCACATGTTCACAGAAGTCAACTAATTGCCTTCCAGTAAATAAAATATTCAACTACTTAAAATTGTCCCCGATTTCTGAATGGCTTGAAAAAGTGGTAGGTACCTAAAGATCATTTTAGTAATTGTGTTATTGTGATTTATAAGAAATATATATATTTGGTCATTCAGATGACCAAAATAAATTTCTCTTACATATTTGGTCTTCACCCACAGTTCCTGGCTCACAGTTCCCAAAAGCCTTGGAATTTCCTGAGCTAGAAGAGCAATGGGAGCATCTTTTATTATAATATTTATTGGTCATCTGTCCTCTTCTTGAATATGCCTCAAGCCCACCAAGCTGAAATGGATGTCATGTCATTCACACAAGTCCCTTTTCCACCATAACTGAGTTTATGTTAATGAAGTGATTATGTTAATGAAGCTGCCTGGGGAACCAACCACAACCAGAGGACTAGAACTTTCAGGTCCACCCTAGATTTCTGGGGAGGTAGAGAGGCTAGAGGTTGAGTCAATCACTAATAGCCAATAAATTAATCAGTCAAGCCCATGTAATGACACCTCCATAAAAACCAAAAAGGAGAGATTTCTGAGAGCTTCCAGGCAGAGGAACCAGAATGCTTCCAGATGCCATCATGCCAGGTCCCAAGCCCCCAGAAGACAGAAGCCTCTTTGTTCAGAGCTTCACCCTATGTATCTTTTCATCTGGCTGTTGATTTGCATTCTTTAACATCCTTTATAATAAATCAGTAATCTAGTGAATAAATAGGTTTTCCTGAGTTCTGTGAGTCATTTTAGCAAATTAACTGAACATCAGGAGGAGGTCATGGGAACCACTGATTTAGTCAGTCGGTCAGAAGTACAGGTAATAACCTGGGCTTATGATTGGCATCTAAGGTGGAAGGCAGTCTGTGGGATTGCCCTTTGCCTGTGGAATCTGATGCTATCTCTAGGTAGACAGTGTCAAAATTGAGTTGAATTCTTGGACATTCTGTTGGTGTCCAAGGATTGCTTGTTGGTATGGGGAAATCTACGTGCGCGCGCGCGCGCGCACACACACACACACACACACACACACACACATTGGAATTGGGTCCAGGAACCCAAAAGAGTAATAAATATTATACACAGAGATGTCACACTTCCTCTCTTTTTTAATGAATAATTTTAGTATGGCTTCACATGTGCTTTAAATTAAAATTTTATTTCCTTTCTACTATTGGAGTATATTTATTTTGAGTCTTTAATAGCCTGTTTTATTCATAATATAGTATACTTTACTCTGATTACACTAAGTAAAAGTCCACTTGTTATAGCTACCTCATCCTCAATCAGATTGGACAAAAAAATGATTTAATGAATTTTTTTAGTTTATTAGGAATAAAAACCATGGAAATAATGAGAGTTAATGTGGTTGATTTGGCTGCAAGACCCTTCAAAAAGTACTCCTTCCTTTCTTCCTCAATTATTTTCATATGATTTAGATTTGTGTTTCCATTTTATCTCCTAAGACTTCATTGGTATTTACTTCATATCATCTTACCTCTAAGTTATTTTTATTTCTATTTATCTCTATTTTTTTTAATTTTTTAATGATGTTTTTAAGTTTATTTATTTGAGAGGGAGAGAGTTACATGAGCAGGGAAGGGGTAGAGACAGAGGGAGAGAGAGAATCCCAAGCAGGCTCCATTCTCAGCACAGAGCCCAACATGGGGGCTCACCTCAGAACCTTGAGATCATGACCTAAACGAAATCAAGAGTCAGACACTTGACTGACTGAGCCACCTAGGTGCCCTACCATATTTCTTTTTTCCAGTAAAGGCCCTCGCCTTTTTTGTATCATGGTAAGCCTTTGAATATAGGAATATTTGACCACAAACTCGAAACAATTATATTGAAGAATCATAAAATTACTCACTTGGTTGTTCTCAAGTGTCATGTATCTGTTTGAAAAAAACTGTTCACTCTCTTTACTTACATGGCATGAGATGAAATTTTTGTATGTTGTAGATATTTTTTCTTTAAAAAGAGATTGAATTCATTAAATACCTCTTACTTCTTAATTCTAAGAAGTTTACCTTGCTCCTCCACCTTTTTTCTTCAAAGATCTGAAAAACTAAAGCTTATTTCTTCCAGACTTGACTTTCATCCATGACCATGAGATGCTTCATATGTAATCAGAGATTCTTAACCCTTAGTCATCACTTTGTATGTATGAGGACGGCCAGAAGGCCTGGGCCCATAAAGGATGACTCTTGTCTGGTTTCAAGCTTGGCATCCAAAATGCACAGATGAAAAAAAAAATTAAATTCAAAATGCACAGATGAAAGTTTACAGTTTACTTGGGAGAACACACACAAAAAACTGACGTGGACATGGGATTTGATACACAATACAATATGACATTTTAAAATAATTTTATGTGAGGTTAAGATGTGAAATAACTGAGGTTGTATTGACCAGTTAAAGGAAATAGCTCGCCTTTCATGGAGAGGGTTAGTAACTGAGTAGTGGATAATTAAGGCTAATTACCAACTCCTTAACAGTTGAAGAAATGGAGTTGAGGGTGACCCCGAGGGTGCTAAACTCTGAAGAAGGTACTGAGGGTCCAGATACCCACAAAGCTAAACTCACCCAGCTAAACCTACTCTACTCCATGATCACAAGCAATACTGTGGTTTCTTCCAATAGTACCCTAAAGGTCTTGAAGAGGTTGCTGAGTGAAATATGGAAGGTATAAGTCACTTCTAAGCTATCTTTGCTAGAAGTTTCAAAAATTCCACCTCAGGAGGAATCAGTGGTGTCATTTTTCTATTTCAAAGTAGACACATTGCAGTTGGGTATTAAAATATTCCCAAAGGGGCACCTGAGTGGCTCAGTCGGTTAAGCGTCCGACTTCAGCTCAGGTCACGATCTTGCAGTCCGTGAGTTCGAGCCCCACATCGGGCTCTGGGCTGATGGCTCAGAGCCTGGAGCCTGCTTCCGATTCTGTGTCTCCCTCTCTCTCTGCCCCTGCCCCATTCATGCTCTGTCTCTCTCTGTCTCAAAAATAAATAAAAACGTTAAAAAAAATTAAAAAAAAATAAAATAAAATATTCCCAAAGCTTTACTTTGTGAAAAAGTTTGACTTCCAGTAGCCCACAATACTTTGGTAAAAATTGATGGAAATATTAGAAAAAGTAAACGCGTTGTTTACTTTGCACTTGTACAAGTTTGATTTCATATCACTATTTAGCTAGCCAATGAACAATATTTGCCTGGTAAATAGCCAGTAATTTCTAAATTCTGCACTGTTTTTGCAGTTCCCTGATCTCAAATCAGAGTTCCCAAAGCCTGGTAAGCTAATTTGCTCATATTAATAAATATTAGGAGCTTTGGTCCTCAGTATTAGCCAAATTTTACTGGCTATACAGAGGACAGGAAAGTGTTAATGCAATAAAAATATAGAAATTTTCAAATATATTATTAAAATGCAAATGAAGTTTGAATACTCCTTACCACTGAGGAAATCCATAATATAACATAGTATTTAAAATAGAATTAGTTGAGGGGCACCTGTATGGCTCAGTCAGTTAAGTGTCCAACTTCAGGTCAGGTCATGATCTCGTGTTTTGTGAGTTTGAGCCCCACATCGGGCTCTGTGATGAAAGCTCAGAGTCTGGAGCCTGCTTCGGATTCTGTGTCTCCCTCTCTTTCTGCCCTCCCTCACTCACGCTTTGTCTCTCTCTCTCTCTCAAAAATAAATAAACATTAAATTTTTTTTAAATATAATTAGTTGATAAACATTTATATATATCAATGAAGTAATGGGAAAGTTGAGGCTACAATTATACTGAAAAGGATTTGGTATAAATGCAACAAAAGAGTATCCTGAACGTTGACATAGAAATTATGTTTTTCTCTTCTGATCAGAAATCATTTCAAAACACTTCAACTTCAAAAAACACTTTAATAGTATGTGTATGCAGTGCTTTTATATAATTCTTGGTAAATGGGATTCATTGAAATTCAGTGCTTGTAAGCACATTTAGAAAGAGCCACATTGCCAGTAACTGTCAGCATTTAATTTTCCAAGTTTAGACAAACGAAAGCATTGTCCACATCTTCTAATTTCTCTGTTAAACAAACTATACTAACCTTGCCTCCTAAACTTTCCTTAGTGTAGTCAGACTTCCAAGAACACAGAGAACACATGCTTCTCCAGCAGAAGACCTGGTCCCCATTCTTCCCAATTACCCACATCAAATCAAAGCCGCCATCTCTAATTAGACTATCTGTGATGTCTATTACAACAATATCTTCTTTTGAATAGTAGTGCCTTAATTGAGAGTTGGTGCCTCACCACTGGCATGAACTGTCTGTCATCCCTATTAAATATACAGCCACTGGGATCAGGTCATTATGAGTCACACAAATGTACCTCTTAGGACATCTTCAGGAACACACTTTTCATTTGTTTTGAATGACCCTTAAGATTTAAACATTCTAAGGTAGCAGTTAATTTTAATCAAAATTCTTCCCATTAAGATAGAAAAAATAGCATAGTTTCAATGCACTCTGACATTTACATTCCTTTGGGGTGAATTTAATTTGTAAGTGAATATGTTTTATATATATATATAAGAGAAGAAAAACTGAATACAAATTACAAATGTATTTAACAACTAAGACAGGGACCCATGAACAATAGCATCAGTTAACAAAACCCAACTCCATATTAATTGGGAAACAACTATAATACTTAAAATAATTGGAGAGAATGAATCAAACATGTGCCTGCCTGCTTTTCTGAGGCAAATGTATAGGGAAGCACAGCCCAAATGATCCTTTACAAGCTGAAGACAGACTTGCTTTCCCCATCATTTTTGTCTCCATCAACAGTATTTTGGTCAAGCATTAATCTTTGCAGGTGCAGATCGATTGTAAAATGCAGTCACCTGCAAAGCACCATCCTCTTACAGTACAAAGGAAAATGATGTTGAACTGAAAGGCAGTGGTTCTCAGACTCTGTGCTCTTAAGCCCCAATCCCTGATGACTTCATTCAGCTTTCTACAAAAGCAATACGGGTGATTCTCATACCGGTGATGTGTAGGTTGCTTTTGTAAAATACTGCAATGCGGTATGTGTGAATATCAGTAAAACATAAAAGCGAGCTGAAATTTGGGGGCCGGGGGTGGGAGATGGACAAGTGGTATTATTTGCCCTATTATGTAGGTGACACATACATAATGTGTCACCTACATAATATCGGAGAGAAAAATGAAAAAAAAAAGGAATGTGGGCTTATTATAAATTGAGTTGAATGAATCATTTACGTTTATTTAAGACATCATAGGTGCTACATCCATTTCAGAGGTAAATAATTCAAGCAAGGACAATAAAATATGTAAAATAGTTATCTTTAATTATCTTTAGAAAATGAGAAGTTCCACAAAAGACATGATGTCAATAACTTCAAAGATCTGTATATTTTAACCATTTCTATGGATCTTCCTAAAATGAATTCTCTACTTCTTGTTCCAACAAATATGCAAGACGTTTAAACTTGTACAGGTGACTTACGTCATCTCTGAACATTCACCACTGACTTAAGGTAAAATACCCTGAATATCTCATATCTGCTTGCTATTTACTAGCCATGGGGAAGTTGCCTGCCACATGTCCTATGCCTTAGCATACTTATTTGTGAAATAGTAATGTACCTCATGAAGGGTTTGAGGGATTAAAATATGATAACACATGTACAAGAGCCTAATAACATATCCAGCATGTCACTGTTACTCTTCCCTTTTCTCCTTAGCTGTTAGTCTTTCTTTTATAACTACTGCATATGATGCTTTTAATTTGATGCTTCTTACCTTCTAAAGGTAAATAAAACAGGTAAATAAGCTTGTTAAGAACCATGTATTAAAGAGAAGTCTTGGAGTGAGCGCCCAAGGCCACAGTATTAGGACTTGGGAAGATCAGAGGCATTTCATATTCAATTCAGAGGACTGAGAGTATTCAGTTCAACCTCTATTTAAGTGGAAGTACTAGTTGACACTTTAAATTAAACTACAAATGATAAGGAGAGCCTGGATGGCTCAATTGGTTAAGCTATCAACTCTTGATTTCAGCTCAGGTCATGATCTCATGGTTTGTGAGTTCAAGCCCCACATCGGGCTCCATGCTACAGAGCCTGCTTGGGATTCTCTCCCTCTCTCTCTGCCACTCCCCTGCTCTCTCTCTCTCTCTCTCTCTGCGCATCTCTCTTTGTTTCTCAAAATAAATAAATAAACTATAGAAGATCACTTAGTATAAAGATGATTTGGGTAACAAATAGAGATAATTCAAATTTCACAAAGTATTTATACAGATACAGATATTTGACAAAACATAATATTAATAGTAATTTATTTTTAGCCTTACATGTGGATGAAGTTGTTTTATAAATAAGGATATTACTTGATTAGGCTTGATAGACACTTTAGTTTTTTTCTTATCAAACCCTAATGTAATCATTTCTGGAGAAATTCACATTGTGCTTTTGAGATAAATTATCCTTTTTTTAATTTTTTTTTACCGTTTATTCATTTTTGAGAGACAGAGAGAGACAGAGCATGAGTGGAGAAGGGGCAGAGAGAGGGAGACACAGAATCCGAAACAGGCTCCAGGCTCCGAGCTGTCGGCACAGAGCCCGACGCGGGGCTGGAACTCACGAACTGTGAGATGATGACCTGAGCCGAAGTCGGATGCTCAGCCAACTAAGCCACCCAGGCACCCCTGAGATAAATTCTTTAATAACAAGCTGGGTTAATCCATCCTTTTTACCAAGTTTTACGCTCTTTTAGTTTACTGTGTTTGTTTGTTTTCTCTTTATGGGAAATAAGAAAAGGGAAGACAGGGTAAAAAACAAGATATAGAAATAGAGGAGTTAAATACTTCCTGTATGCTCTGTTAAAATAAAAAATGTTTTGCTAGCAATTGTGGGTAGCTAATTGTAGTCATGTATTCTTAGTTGTATCACTAATCTAAAAACAACTGGCATATACTTTTTCCTTGAGAGATATCAACACCAACAGCAACAAACCTTTAGAGCATGACCATCATCAGTGATCTGTGAAATTCACACAATATTCATTTGTTCTCTAGTTCAGTTTTAGGGCATTGATGAAAACTTCTCCCCTCACACTCAGGTATATGAAGCCACATACATTTGTTTTTAAAGCACTCTCTTTACATACCACCTGGGACAGTGTATGGCTATGGATAGTAATGACACAATTAAGTTATTTTCATTGTTTAAGGCAAGATCTACCATCATGAGTTGTAGCATTATGGGTAAGGCATTTAGTCATCTGGCTTTCCTCCTTTGGCTAATGGGGAGTTAAGAGACCAAGTCCTCAAAACTTTCAAGAGAACTCAAGAGAGTTTGCTCAGTGGAGTTCAAATATCAGGCTAAGAACAAATTGCAACTTTGATTTGAACTCTGCTTCCTACTAATGTCTCAACCCAGGTGTGGCCTGCATTTGATAAAACATTAACTTTGTTCTCAATGTAAATAAAATAGTGGCTGCCCAGGTGCACCTGCTGTATGGTATTATAGGCAACCACAAAGTTATCAGAGCGTAATGTAGAAAAAATAAACAGAACAAGTGTGCTAAGGGGCACATTTAGATTGCCGTTGTAGATTATGTATACAGCTAAATCTTTCTGTCAAATAAGTTTAATGTAGTTACTGAAAATAATGTATAACTCGCACGGAAGCTAATTCCCCCCCCCCCCCCCCCCCGCAACGTTTTGATACCATTCCTCAAATTAGGTGGATATTTTAAAAATACTCTCAACAATTACATAACTGGAAGGTATTTAAAAGTACTACAGAGAAAGGAAAACAAAGTGTTGCTAAATAAATATGGAATAGGCTATGCTTCCTTTTAATTTCTTTTGTGCAATGACAGAATGATAGAGAGTACTGGGAACATTTATTACTGACAGGTGTAATTTCACCCCTACTTGAAAGGCCATGACTTTAAAAGGAGATGAAAGCCTCCAGCTGATGAATGAGGGAAGAAAAGTCTGACAGGAATAACATGACTGTCTCAAGGGAATTGAGTCATGTGGTCCTGCGGTTTACCATTTGGCCATGAAGTTACAAAGATTTACAGTGTGTTCTGAAGGGGTTTGGAACCCGTTTATTTGCATTGACTTCTGGAGAGCTGATAGAACAACTTAGTGAAATTACAAACAGTGTGACCAGCTCATCCTGCAATTGATAATGACATAATGGTTATAGGCCACCCAGAGTAAATTTAACCATGACTGATAAAACCCATGTGCCAGCAAGTTTCTGGACTAATAACAAGATTTAGATAGTAATCTGGGTATAAAAGCCTTTATAATTTTAACAAAAACCATAGGTTTACATTTAGAAAGGGGCTTATATCACTTTTGTAGATTTTGTAGTAGCAAAAATAAGGTCCCAAAGGACTTTTTAGCTTTAAGCCCATTCTGACAAAACGTGAAGATCAAATGTCTTTAAGTTATATTGACTAATTAAACCAACGGACATTCTGTACTATTATTTTTAAGCTGATGGGCTTAGAAACTGAGTCAAGGAATATTAAAATTGTAAAGGAGATAGATGTTAAGTATTAATTACTATAATGTAAGGAAAAATGGATGAGAGTCATAGGAAATAAACAAGATAGAACAAGAGATAAAAACAAGAAGTGGCTATTGGTCTGCAGGCCTTAAAGTAGCATAACATTTTGTTAGAATTTACTCACTTTTGGGAGAAAATATTTGAAGACCATGTACGTGATAAGACATTAACATCCAAATTATATAAGGAATTCATACAACTCAATAGCAAATAAATAACCTAGTTAAAAAGTAAGCAAAGGCACTGAATAGGCATTTTTCCAAAGAAAACATACAGATGGAGAACAGGTACATAAAGATGTGTTCAACATGACTAATCATCAGGAAAACGCAAATCAAATTACAATGAGATATTACCTCACACCTGTTAGAATGGTATTACCCAAAAGTCAAGAGATGATAAGTATTGGTGTGGAGTAAAGGGGATCCTTGCACAGCTGTTGGTAGGAATGTAAATCAGTACAGTTATTATGAAAAAAAAAAAAAGTATGGAAATTCCTCAAAAAATTAAAGGTAGAACTACCATATGATCCAGCAGTCCCATTTCTGAGTATATATCCAAAGAAAATGAAACCTGGATGTGAAAGAGATATCAGCACTCCCATTTTCATTGCAGCGTTATTCACAATAGCCAAGACGCGGAAACAACTGAAGTGTCCATCAACAGTTGAATGGATAAAGAATATACGGTATACGTGTCCCATTGTATGTATGTAATATACACATATTATTCATCCATAAAAACATTACTATATTATTATGTCATTCGTCCCCTAAAAAAGAAGAAAATCCTGCCATTTGTGACAATATGAATGAATCTCACTGGCATTACGCTGAGCAAAATAAGCCAGACACAGAAAGACAAGTGCTGCACGATCGCATTTATGTATGGAATCTAAAAACAATCAAACACACAGAAGCAAAGAGAAAATGGTGGTTTCCAGGGGCTGGGGGTAGGGGGAATGGGAAGATGGTCAAAGAGCACAAACTTAGTCATACAATGAATAGGTTCTACGGCTCTGATGTACAGCCTAGTAACTGGAGTTGATAATACAAGTATTACAACTTGGTAATGCTTCCTAAGGGTAAATCTTGTGTGTTCTCTCTCTCTCTCTCTCTCTCTCTCTCTCTCTCTCTCTCTCTCTCTCACACACACACACACACACACACAGTCACACACAAAGCAACTATGTGAAATGATGGATGTGTTAATTAGCTTGTTAATTACCTTACTATAGCAATCATTTCACAACGTATATTATATCAAACCGTCACATTGTATACCTTAAATATATACAATTTGTCAACTGTATCTCAATAAAGCTGGAAAAAGGTTGCTCTCTTTTCCTTAAATGTGTATCTTTTCACTACTTTAGTACTATGCCCAGTTGGGGAAACTGAGGGTTCAGATGAGTTCGGGGCTATTCATGCCAGTGAAACCTGGGTAATGTCTTCTATAAACAGAAACCAGACTCTCATTTCCTTCTACACCTTACTGGTATTTATTTTTACTAGAGCATCTATTAAATTTAAAAAGTTGTTAATGTGATCAGAAAGTGGGGCTATAGAGAAAGGAAAACCAGAATCTTCTCAATCAATAAATTAACTTAGAACTGCCTCACAAACAATAAGATTAAATAAGTATGCAAACTGTCTAAAAATCCATAGGTACTAATGAATATTATTCAGTCTTTTGAACTTCTTAAGAAATTTCCCATGAGCAAAATGGTGCCCAGATAGGACTAACAGAAGGATAGAACTACTAAAATGCATTTGGTTTGTTCAAACACTGCTTAGAATTTTTGGCTTTGTTTCACCTTATCATTTCAAGGGTCATTTATGGACTATTCAAACAAAGTTATTTTACCAGAAAAACTGTATTAGTAGGTACAGGGACACAAAAACTCATAGAATGTAGCATACAAACATGCAAATAGATAGGTTAGCTGTCATTGGAAAGCTACCAAAACATAGTTACACATAAAATAGAAATTATAAAAAAAACTCCAGAGGTACCAAGTAAAAAAAGAAAGCATTGCAAAATTAAATGCATCATGAAAAAATCATCACAGCATTGTTTGATATTTACCTAAAGTTGAAAACTTATGTCCATGCAAAAACCTGCACAGAGATGTGCTTTATTCATAATTTTCCAAAACCTGGAAGCAACCAAGATATCCTTCAGTAGGTGACTGGATAAGTAAATTATGGGACAGGCAGACAATGAAATATTCAGAACTTAAAAGGAATGAGCTATCAAGCCACACAAAGACATGGAGGAAACTCAAATGCATATTATTAAGTGAAAGAAGCCAACCTGAAAAGGCTATATACTGAATGACTATATGACTACCTTCTAGCTATATGTCCTTCTGTAAAAGGCAAAACTATGGAAACAGTAAAAAAATCAGAGGTTGCAAGAGATTAAGGGGAATGGATGAACAGGCATAGCACAGGGGATGTGGGGGCAATGAAAATACTTTGCATGATACTATATATGTTATTGTATATTTGTTAAAATCTGTAGAATGTACAACACCAAGAGTGAGTGGTAATGCAAAACTATGGACTTTGGGTGTATAACAAATATACCACTCTGGTTAGGGGGGATGTTGATAATGGGAAGGCTGTACACGTGTGGGGGCAAGAGGTATACAGGAAATCTCTAAACCTTCCTCTTAATTTTGCTGTAAAACTAAAACTGCTCTAAAAAACTATTGTATATTTCATTATTACTGTGGCCCACTTTGAAAGAGAAAAAAAAAACAAGAAATTTATTTAAAAATAAAATTAGCACTTATTACTCTGGATTGCTTAAAATTAATCTAATATTAATGAACTATCCTATTGAAGTAATCCAACATTAAGAAAAGTAAAAATCTTTACACTTTAAACCCTATAAACCAAACTGTGGAACATTTCTAAAAGGATATTCTCCAAAATAACTTTCTTCTCTCACTACATAGCTTCCTGACCTTGGAAATATTTGCATACACAGCATGACAAAGTTCTTAAGATTCTTTAATACAGTTAAATGAGATCACAGAAAATAGTACTTTGATAGCTGTGGATATCATTCAGATTTCACACTAAAGTTTTGCAGTGTGAATAATTATACACAAGGCAAGAGTCCTATTTCTTTACAAAGTCACATTAACGTAATGCAAGTCATTTTTTTTTTTTTCCTAACATGACCTTAAGTTTCTGGACATAATAAGGTACTCAAGTAGCAAATAGGTTTAGTATTACAAAAGCAAATGTATGTATTTTAAAAGCCTTGGAAAGTTTTCCAGGAAATTTATCCATGCATTTCTTTATATTGAATTATAGGCCCTGATTTAAAAGTCTCTCACACTATGTGAACTTCAAATATAAACCTAAAATAAATTTAAAATGTTGGTAAATCCCAGGTCATATGAGAATTGAATTTTATCATGCAACATTTTCACCCAAAATTTCCTTTTTCTCTCTCCTTTTCAGCATCCTCTCTCTTTCCCTCTCTCTATATAGATATATATGTAATATCTATGTGTATATATGTGTATATATATTCATATATGTATGTATATTCATACATACACACATACAAACACACAAACTCTGTTATCTGTATCTAGTTTTATATAAAAATTCTAACCTATTTCTGACCTCAACATGATTATTCTATTTCTAACTATTATTACTCATTAAATCGCTGGCTACATCCCATTAGGTAACATCTGCTTTCTATCAATGCCAAGGAAGACAGGTTCTTTAAATAAACTTTCTTAAAAAATAAGAATAAGAATGTAGGAGCTGTATGGATCTTTAAAAAGTGGAAATGTAAGTTCTTTTATTACAACCAAAATGAGGTTTTTCAATATGAAAGCTTTCCATTTACTCCAAGAAAATTGTGGAAAATATCAACATCTGTACATTGCAATAAAAGCCCTACTTGTAACTGCCATTCATCAAGCCAGTGAGTAATTCGGAAAACAGTAGCAACAGACCTTGGAGTGCAGTATATGTAGGATGAAGCCAAAATGTTTTTCTAACTTCTAAAGGAAACTTCCATGAGCACTACTTTCTGCCCGTTGCTTCTTCAAGGTATGAACAGCATTGAACCCCTGTTGATTTAACTCCAATAAATTGAAAGGAAATCCAAGTGAGGCATGTCCCATATGTTAACAAATCCTCCTATTAAAATATAATTTGAGCCTCATTCTCTCGTATTACAGGAATCAGTCATTGGTTGGCCACAAATATATATATGCATGAGTATAAGTATGAGAATATTGATAAAGTAAAATGAACAACCTGCTATTAATTATTTGAATATTTGATTTATTTTCCTTTCATGAGCTCACTTTCTAATGTTGGTGAAGAGAGACATATGACCCAAGAAAGAAGTTACTGAGAGATAGGTAGAAGAAGCAAGAAGCTTACAAACTGAATAAACTATTTTCTAATTATTTAGATTTAACATTTGTGAATGGTATAAAATTTAAGATAGTTCATTTCTTTAATGTGAGTGTCTCAATTGATTGGAATTATGAAAACATATGTGTGAATGTATGTGTGTGTGTATATATATATATATATATATATATACACACACATATATATACACATATATACACACATATATATACACACATATATACACACATATATACACACACACACACACACACACACACACATATAGAAATGTTGACACAGTTACAATATATTAGAATCAAAAAGAAATTTTAACTGGAAAATGTTTTATAAATGTCTCTACTACATTACATGCTAATCTAAAATAAAAATAGGCAAATCTGCTTCATAAAACCATTACATTGTTATATTACATGGGCTCCTAGTTCAATGTAATTTCCAAGCTTCCGCCACTATGATGGATTGATGACTGTAATTACATTTCCATTCCTACGGCAGCAGGTAATAGAAAGTAGGTATTCACCTTCACTTGCTCAGTTCTCTCTGCACAACTTAAATTACAAGACAAGCCCTTGAAACAATTTTGATCTAGACACTCATAGCTTTTACCCTGCACTTAGAAGCCCAGCTATATACATGAGCCTGGGTTTTCTGGAACGTGATCCAAAGTTTCCTGATTCTGAAGTCAAAAGTACTGAGATTCTTGTAGCTCAGTGCCTTTTTTCCTTTCTTATCATTCATCTTAACATATTTCTCCTATATTTATACCTCTAAACTTCTTGTTCCCATCCTGCCTCCCCTCTCTCCATCCCTCCTTCTCTTCCTTACTTTCTCTCTCTCTCTCTCTCTCTCTCTCTCTCTCTCTCTCTCTGTCTCCCTATCTCTTTCTCTAGATCTACCCTGTGTGTGTGTGTGTGTGTGTGTGTGTGTGTGTGTGTGGCATTCCCTCTAATTCTCTTCCTCCGCTTTTTGCTTTTAACAAATGCCAAGCACCCAGACAAAGTAGAGAATATAGTGACAAATAAGATAGGCACGGTCTCTATCCTTATGGTGCTCCTTGCGTCTTGTCTATCTGAGAGAAAGACTGAAAAAAATGCAAGTGTAATTAAAAAAAAAAAGTTGAAGGTATGACAGGACCATACAATAAAAACATTTAACATTCTATTTGTTATATTCTTTCTGATACTTGTTATATCCTTCTATAACATTCAAGCTGGCCTCTAAAACATATAAAAAGTCCGTAATATTTTAAAAAGTACAGAAATAAAGATTCAAAAGCACAACAGAAAATTAGTAAGTAAAGGCAATCACAATCTTCACTGGGAGGTCCCTGTTCTCTTTCACTTAAGTAAAGGAAACTGTCCCCAAAAGACCAGCCTCCCTGACTTCCTTCCCTTTTTTCCTCAGTCCTTTCTTCTTTCCTTCTACATTTATTCAATGCATACTATGTGCCAAAGACACAAAATTTCAAACAGTGATTATAAAAATTATGTAAGAATTATTATCACAATTTACATGCACAAATAACCCTGCGAGAAATTTTTTTACAGGAGACCTTACATAAGAAATATACATGTAAGTGATGAGTCACTAAATTCTACAACTAAAAGTAATTTTACCATATATGTTAAGTAACTAGAATTTAAATAAAAACTTGAAATATATTTAAAAAAAAAAAAGAAAGGCACCTGGGTGGCTGGACAGTTAAGCAGCCAACTCTTGATTTTGGCTCAGGTCATGATCTCATGGTGGTGGGATTGAGCCCCGCATCAGGCTCTGCACTGACAGCACAGAACCTGCTTGGGATTCTCTCTCTCTCCCTCTCTCTCTGCCCCTCCCCTGCATTCTCTCTCTCCCTCTCTCTCTCCCTCTCCCTCTCTCTCTCAAATAAATAAACATTAAAAGAAAAAGAAATAGATATATACAGCAAATGTTTTTTATGTTAATTTTTAAGCTTATTTACTTATTTATGAGATAGAAAGGCAGGGAGGAGCAGAGAGAGAGGGAAAGACAGAGAATCCAAGCAGGCTCCACACTGTCAGCGCAGAGCCTGATGTGGGGCTTGAACTCACGAGCCATAAGACCGTGACCTGAGCTGAAATAAAAAGTTGGCCTCTTAACTGACTGAGTGCCTCAGACACCCCAGCAAATGATTGTTACTTTTGTAACAGCAAAAAGTAAAAAGGAAAAAAAAATTCTTATTGCTTGGGATACAGATTAAACAATTAAAGTGTATCCACCCATAATATCTATAATGCAATATTATATACTTTTAAAAAGACTGAGGCAGAGCTACATGAATTAATACCACAAGCTAGTTCAGGTATATTGCTATGTGGAAAGAGCAAGCTGCAGAAGAATGCAGATAGTAGAACCACATTAGGCAAAATACAGAAAAGCATGTTTAAACCTGTATCTATAATTTTATTGACAGGTGTATTTACACTTCCTTATCTGTCTATAACTTTATACCTATCAGTATAGCAATGGCTATATATCATATATAAATATATATGTTATAATATATGTGTGTGTGTGTGTGTGTGTGTGTATTTCTAGAAAGATTTATAAGATAGTGTTAGTTGCAGAAGAAATGGTGAAGTTGAAGAATGAAACTCCCATGTTTGAAATATACACCTATTATTAAGACATTTATTTGCTTACATACTCATTTGTTTATTGTTTTTTTTGTTTGTTTGTTTGTTTATTCATTAGCTGGAATAGTTGGAAGCTTCCTAGACTCTTCTTTGAACCAGTGGAGTGGTCCTTCTTAGGATTACAAAAGAATGATCTGGCCACTACTGCCCTAAGGCGACTTCTGTGGACTGGAAAAAATTGTCCTTCCCTGAAAACCATGGTAAACAGGGATACTGTCTATGAAATACACAAAAGAATGCAGCATGACTTTTGTTTCAGCACTCAATATGTTAAATATTTTGAAAAGTGCCATTAAAAATTATAGATAACAAGGGGTGAATCTGGGTGGTAAAGGATATACAGATGTTTTCAGTGTTATTCTTTGTGTCTTTTTTTTTAGTTTGAAATTATTTCTAAGTAAAAAGATTCAAAAACAAAAACAAAAACAAAAAAAAGCTAATGATACACTATCAAGTAGGTAACAACAAACTGGTGTTGTTGTTTTTAATATAAAAACAAATGTCCTCTTTTCATTTCGTTTGCAGGTTATATTTAGAGCCAGAAAAAATACCACAAGTAAAAAGCTCATTCCTGAAAACACATTCCTGACATTTGTTTCTATTTCTTTCACTTAAAAGGTGATGTAGTAATATCAGTAAGAGTATTTCATAACGTTATTTCCTCTTGGGTATACAATCTAGTTTTTCAGTTTTCCAGTCTGTATTCAAAGTAAGATATATTAGTGTAACTTCCTTTATGTTTAAGGAAAAACGATTATTATGAAAACACTTTAGGAAAATCATTTTGGTATTTTCCTTCTCCTCCCATTAGGCCACCTTTTACCTTTGGAAAATAAAGTCATAGACATGCTTATTAAGCATTTGGTTGAAAAGTAAATGTTCAAAAGAAAATATATTTGCGCAGAAGTATCTCTTCAGTGAAAATCATCTAAGTCCCACTTTCTAAAATATGAATAAATTATTTTAACATGACCTCAAGGAGAATTATAAACAACCATCTCTCTTTTAATTGAGGTATGAATTTTACATAACTCAGGCATGAAAAATGTAGCTTTTAAAGTTTTTCTCTATAACTGAACTTAATTTGCCTTGTGAGTCCCCATTTTCACTGGTGGCAAAACATGTGATCTTGCCAATGTAAAATAAATGCAGTTATTTTTTTCTAGTTTAAACACATCTCTGAGGGAAGTATTTGGTTGGCTCAGAATTCTCCTCGCCCCCATTCTCCTTCTCACCCTCCTAGGGTTAACATTTTTCCTTTTGATATTGCTGGTCAGATTTCAGGGCACAGGTATCCAATCCAAACTCACTGACATCTTTCCATCCTGCCTTTCTATGTGATGCACAATTCACACTTTTGTGTAATTCATACTCTGGTTTTTGAGTGTTGTCCATGCATTCACCTTGAAACATGGGTATTTCTCTTTGCTCTCCAGTTGCCAAGCCCACCCAGCTCATTGTCAAATGATATTTCCTCCCCATAAAAATCTAGCTTTTGAAATATAAGCTTTTTTAACATTGTGAGTCTGTCCAATTTTTCTTTAGATTGGGTCCTCCCCTTCTCTAGGACAAGCCCTTGAAAGAATTAAGTATGGTGAGGATGATTACAATGGCCTTAGTAAGTGAAATCCTTAGTTTAAATCTCTAAATTTAGTAATTTTACACACATGCTCCTTTTGAAGCAATCACTTTATTTTTGTGACCACATCAAGTAATGTATTGCTAGAAATTTTGAAAATAAATGCACAAAGAACTGAAGAAAGACAAATTAAAGCCCCATAACCACCACCTGGAGATGATCAGACTTGTGAATAGCCTTCTTAGGTGATATAATAAGACAGATGGGGCTTTTTGTTCTTGAATTACATATTGACAGCATTTTTAAGCCATTGTGTATTTTCCTGAAGCCTCATTAATAGTCATATAATATTCCATCGTATGGCTGAATCATTATTTAAGCAATTCTCGACTGTTGAATTTAGGGTGCTATCAATTTATTTTTTCTAAATTAAAAAAACAATGCACTGAGACTTCCAGGGAAGATGGTGGGGTAAGAGGACCCTAAGGTCACCTCATCCTATGGGTACAACTAAATAAAATCCACATCAGTGTAAATAAACCAGAAAACGACCCAAAGACTGGCAAAACAGACTTCTCCACAGCTAAATGTAGAGAAGAAGCCACATAGAAGAAGGTAGGAAGGGCAGAAACAGGTCCAGAGCTAAAAAAAAAAAAAAAAAAAAAAGCATAGGACTGTCTAAGGGAAGGAGGGATGCTTCAGGCTCAGAAAAGAAAGAGGAATGGACCCCACACTAGGCACCCCAGTCATGGGAACCCACAGAGGGTAGACAAATCCCCAGAACATCTGGCTTTGAAAACCAGAGGGGCCAACTACAATCAGTGGGACATAACACCAACACCTGGAACTTTAAAAATCAGTGGGCTCTGCTCTGGGAGAGCCAGGAGGGTAATAAGAAGCCGAGTCCCTGCCCTTAAAGAGACAGCACAACAAACAGCTACACAGAGATACCAGCATAGAAGCAGTTTGAAAAATGCCTGAGGTCTACAGGATGAAGATTTCTTTACTAATCTCAGAGCCTTGCTGGAGGGACAAGGATTTGGGGGAGATTTCTCTTAGAACAAAAGAGCCCACGGCCACCATTTCCCCTCCCACCCCAGCCTAGAAACACAGACACTTTAGAGAACCAGTGCGATACAAATGCTCTCTACCTAGCTTGCTAACAGCACACCCTGCCCCTGTGCCCTTTTGTGGATATGCCTCCTCCATCCTGGCCTGGGAAGAAGGTTCCCCTGGTGGCTGCAGGTCCCCTCCCACAGTGGACTGGCATGAACCTTGTTGGCACAGCGTGTCCTGTCACACTCTCCTGCAGATGGCCCTGAGAAAGAAGGTTTCTAAAGGTGCTCCAGCCGCCCCCCACCCCCACCCACAGAGACCTGTGCAAACTTTACTCCCTGCCCTCTTCTACAGACCTGCCCCCTCCAATATACCTTTGGCTACAACTTATCCAAAGCACTGCCACAGGCCTGGCAGTGTGCAAGCAGCCCCAACAGGGGACAGCACAACTCGAAAGTGACTCCTGCCCAAGGGTGAAGGGAAGATAAACACACAACAGTTTGACTGTAGCTTTAGCAGTGGGCTGGGGGCAGATACCTGGTCTGAGTGCAGATTCTGCCTGGTAATTAAATCTGTTCATGGGACACCACAGGGAAATCTCCCTGAAGTTCAATGCTACTGTATTTTTGGCAAATGCCTGGTCTGACTCAACTCAAGCCCAAGGTGGCCCCAGACTGGCCCACTAACAATACAGGAACTAAATCCTGCCAGCAACAGGCAAAGAGAGCCAATTGCAGACAATTGGACTGAAGGAAAAAAAGCTCAGCCACAACAGTAGGACATAAGCAACACACACAGGAGACATACCCAAAGTGCTGGGCTCTGATGAACAGGGGATGTGCACTGCTGGGCCTGACAGGACCTCTTCTTCATAAATTCACTACTTTCAAGAGCAGGAGAGGTAGCTGAATTTTCTAACACATAGAAACAAATAGAGAGTTAGACAAAATGAGGAGATAGATGAATATGCCCCAAATGAAAGAACAGGACAAAATCTTAGCAATAGAACTAACTGAAACATAGATAAATAATATGACTGATACAAAATTTAAAGTAATGGTCATAAAGATATTCACTGGACTTGAAAAAAGAATGAAGGACCTCAGTGACACCCTCAACAAAGAGACAGAAAACATTTTAAAAAATAACCAAAGATGAAGAACTCTATAACTTCATCTTCATTTAATAAGAAATTAAAAACACAGTAGAGGGAATAAATGTAGGCTAGAGGAAGGAGAATGGATCAGTGACCTGGAGGACAGAGCAATGGAAAGCAATCGAAGTGAACAGGAGAAAAAAAAATAATAATAAATAAAAATAGACTTAAGGAATTCAGCAACACCATGAAGTGTAATAACAGTCACATTATAAGGATCCCAGGAACAGAAGAGAGGGAAAAGGGGGCAAAATATTTACTTGAAGAAATAAGAGCTGAAAAGTTCCCAAATCTGGAGAAAGAAATAGAAATCCAGATTGAAGTGGCACAGAGAACCCCCAACAAAATCAACCCAAGAAGGTCCACATCAAGACACATAGTAATTAAAATGGCAAAATGGAGTGATAGAGAATTTTAAAAACAACAAGAGAAAATAGCACAGTTACATACAAGGGAAACCTCATAAAGCTATCAGTGAATTTTTCAGCAGACACTTTGAATGCTAGAGGGGAATGGCCTGATATATTCAAAGTGCTGAAAGAAAAATACTTACAAGAATTCTCTATCCAGCAAGGTTAACATTCAGAACAGAAGAGATAAAGGCTTTCTGAGACAAACAAAAGTGAATGGAATTCATGACCACTAAACAAGCCCTATAAGAAATGTTAAAGGGGACTCTCTGAGTGGAAAGAAAAGACCATAAGTAGGAGTAAGAAAAGTTGGAAGCACACAAAAGCAGTGAGATTAAGTGTAACTATAAAAATCAGTCAAGGGATTCACAAAGTAAAAGGAGGTAAATTTTGACACCATGTACCTAACAGACTGTGGGCAGAAGAATAAAGAATGGGTTCGAACTTAAGGGACCATCAACTTAATATAGACTGCTATATACAAAAGATGTTATATGTAAACTTAACGGTAACCACAAATCAAAAAACAGTACTAGATATGCAAAAAAGAAAGAAAGAAAGAAAGAAAGAAAGAAAGAAAGAAAGAAAGAAGAGAATTCAAGTATATCACTAAAGTAAACCAGGAAACCATGAAAGAAGAGAGTAAGAGAAGAAAGGAACAGAGAAGAACTACACAATCACAAAGTAAGTAACAAAATGACAATCAGTACATACCTATCAATGTTTACTTTGAATGTAAATGGACACTCCAATCAAAAGACATAGGGTAACAGAATGTATAAAAAAGCAAGACCCATCTATATGCTGCCTAATTAAACTGAGTACGGAGCCTGCTTAAGATTCTCTCTCTCTCCCTCTGCTCCTCTCCCCCGCTTGCATGCTCTTTCTCTCTCTCTCTAAAATAAATTTTAAAAAACCCTATGAGGTGCCTAGGTGCCTCATTCATTTAAGCCTGTGACTCTTGATTTTAGCTCAGGTCATGATCTCACAGTTTGTGAGTTCAAGCCCCACATCAGGCTCTGCACCATCAGCAGATTCTCTCTCTCTCTCCCTCCCTCTCTACTCCTTCCCCCACCAACATAAAAAAAAAACTTAAAAAAAGTAAAAATGAATAAAAATAAATAAAATCCTGAAGATTGCGCCAAAGAACTAATATAACTCATAAACAAATTCAATAAGATCATAAGATACAAAGTCAATATACAAAAATCCATTGTATTTCTATACACTAATAATGAAACAACAGAAAGAGAATTTTAAAAATACAGTAAAACCTTGGTTTGTGAGCATAACTCATTCTGGAAACATTCCTGTAACCCAAAGTACTTATATTTCAAAGTAAATTTCAAGAACCAATGGCTCAGTTGTGAACATGTGACATTCAGCATCATGTACAACTCATATTGCAAGACATCGCTCGTTTACCAAATTAAAATTTATTAGAAATGTTTGCTCATCTTTGTAACACTCACGGAACAAGTTACTTGCAATCCGGGGTTTTAACTGTAGTTCTATTTACAAGTGCATCAAAAATAATAAAATACACAGGCATGAACTGAATGAAGAAGGTGAAAGACCTGTATTCTGAAAACTATAAAACACTGATGAAACAAACTGAAAAGAACACAAACAAATGGAAAGATATTCCATGCTCATAGATTGGAAGAACATCTTGCTAAAATGTCCATACTACCCAAAGCAAGCGACAAAATTAATGTATTATTAGTGTATAGAAATACAAAAGACCCCAAATAGCCAAAAAAATCTTGAAAAAGAAGAACAAAACTGGAGATACCACAATGCCAGATTTCAAGTTATACTACAAAGCGGTCATAATCAAAACAGTATGTTACTGGCACAAAAATAGACAATGGAACAGAAGAGAAACCCCAGAAACAAACCCACAATTATATGATCAATTAATCTTTCACAAAATAGGCAAAAATATACAGTGGGAAAAGCTAAGTCTCTTTAACAAATGGTGTTGGGAAAACGGGACAGCAGCATTCAATGAATGAAACTGGACCACTTTTTCACACCATATACAAAAGTAAATCCAAAATGGATTAAGGACCTAAATATGAGACCTGAAACTATAAAAATCCTACAAGAGAGCACAGGCATCAGTTCCTCTGACATCCGTTGTAGCAACATTTTTCTAGATATGTCTCCCAAGGCATAGACAACAGAAGCAAAAATAAACTATTAGGACTATATCAAAATAAAAATCTTCTGCACAGTGAAGGAAACAATCAACAAAACTAAAAGACAACCTACTGAATTGGAGAAGACATGTGCAAATGTCATATCTGATAAAGGGTTAGTATCCAAAAAATAAAGAAGTATATGACTCAACACCAAATAATAATAATAATAATAATAATCCAATTAAAAATGATAAGACATGAATAGACATTTCTCCAAAGACATCCAGATGGCCAACAGACACATGAAAAGGTGCTCAACATCACTCATCACCAGGGAAATGCAAATTAAAACCACAATGAGATATCACCTCACATCTGTGTTTTATGGCTAAAACCAAAAACACAAGAAACAAGTGTTGGCAGGGATGTGAAGAACGAACCCTTGTGCACTGTTGGTGAGAATGCAAACTAGTGCAGCTGCTGTGAAAAAACAGCATGGAGGTTCATTAAAAAATGAAAACTAGGGGCGCCTGGGTGGCTCAGTCGGTTAAGCGTCCGACTTCGGCTCAGGTCATGATCTCACGGTCCGTGGGTTCGAGCCCCGCATCGGGCTCTGTGCTGACAGCTCAGAGCCTGGAGCCTGCTTCAGATCCTGTGTCTCCCTCTCTCTGTGACCCTCCCCCGTTCATGCTCTGTCCCTCTCTGTCTCAAAAATAAATAAACGTTAAAAAAAATTAAAAAAAAATGAAAACTATAATTACCATATGATACAGTAATCACACTACTGGATATTTACCCAATGAATATGAAAACACTAATTCAAAGGTATATTGCACCCCTATATTTATAACAGCATTAGTTACGGTAGCCAAGTTACATAAGCAGCCTAAGTGTTAGATTGATAGATGAATGGATAAAGATGTGGTGTATGTACGTATATATAAATATACAATTATTACTCAACCTTAAAAAAGAATGAAATCTTGACATTTGTAACAACATGGATGAATCTAGAGAGTATAATGCCAAGTGAAATAAGTCAGCCAGAGAAAGGCAAATACCATATGATTACAGACACGTATAGAATTTAAGAAATAAAACAAGCAAAGAAAAAAAAAAAGAGACAAACCAAAAAACAGACTCTTAACTATAGAGAACAAGCATAAGCACCAGAGGGGAGGCGGGGTGGGGGGGATGGGTGAAATATGTGAAGGAGATTAAAGAGTACGTTTATCATGATGAGCACTAAGGAATATATAGAATTTTGAATCATTATATTGTACACCTAAAACTAATATAATACTATATGTTAATTATACTGGGATTGAAATATAAAAAATATATACAAACAGGATATATACAGGAATTGTTTTTAAGGAAATATTTAAAAAGGTAATATAAAAATATAAAAAATATATAATCAGTATCAACCTAAAAAAATGCACTAATACTCCAATAGCTAATTCCTTAAATACATTTTTAAATATTTCCTTGAAAACAATTCCTATAAGTGGTTAAAGGATATACATATTTTCTATTTATAGCCATGTGTTGCCAAAATGCTCCTGTCGATAGTAATACGTGACCATCTCTGGCTCTCAACACTAAATGATAGTTATTATCATATAGTGTCCAATTTGAGAAGCAAACATTGTGTCTCATTATTGTTTTAACTTACATACTCTGCATCGTGCATTTATACAGTGCTCACCGGACATCTGACGATTTTTTATGCCCATGTATTCCTCCGCATTCCTAAATTTTCTATTAAGAAATACAACTTTTTAAAATTGATATGTAAAAGATGCTACATACAAATTTCACATTTGTCCTCTTGTATATTAATTTTTCATATAGAGACTTTTAATATACCAAAGCCTGATTTTTATTCAAATTATAATTCCCTGCCTCCAACATTGCTGGCGTTTGTGCCATCCTTACAGATCTTTTTTACCCTAAAGGCACAAAACATTAGCTTACACTTTTGTGAGCACAGGGGTCATTGGCGCATGCCACCAGCACTTCACAGTGCAGACAGAAATGGGGGTTATCAAGGGAAAGCTGATAAGCAGAGAAGCAGTAGACCACACACCATCTCCAGCCCTCAATTCTCATTGCCCACTGCCCAGGTCAGTGTGCACACGGCCAACATTCCAGCAGACAGGAAACCTGAGTTAGCAATACTTCACATATTTATGAGTCTAAGGGGCACGGGGATGTATTTGATCTGTAACGGTGGAGGCCACCTTGTCGGGGGAGGGCTTTGGTGGAAAGGGGCAGTCTCGGGTCCCCAGCAACTATTCTTTTCTTCTACGCTAACTCAGACTTGCTGAGCCAGCTCTCCGTGAAGCAACTGAATCAGAAAGAGATTAGCCATCAGAGCCACTGGATTTGTCTCTCCTCAACCTAAATCTAATGGTTGATTATTTTTATATTTAAACTTTTATCCTGGTATTCTCTGGCAGAAGGCAAAATCTGATGATATTTGGTCTCCCTACCAAATTTTCTTAGGAGTAGTTTTACTGATTTTTCACTGAGTCCTCCTGAACTTTGGAAGAAATGACATCAATGTCCACTACTGACACTTTGGATTCTTCCTTTCCATGTTTATATATTTTTATGTATTTTGTTTTGTTGCTTCTTAGGCTTGCACCTCTAGGATAATCTTACACATCCGCAGTGATTGCCGATGTTCTTACCAAGTATTTTAACTTTAATAAGCACACATCTAGGGTTCATGCCTGCCTTCCCCTCATTTACATTTACTTAGAACTTCCTGACTAAAAACAAAAAACTGTGTTGTGGCACCCATATTCCTTCCCTTAGACATGGAAAATGTAGTGGTCCATTAGTCTCTTGACCCGGTGGAGCCAATCAAGCAAAAGCTCTAAGTATGAAGTGGAATAGTGAGTCTATGTAAAAGTCCACTCTGCAGAACAGAATTGCCTTTAGGCTAATTTAATTGCTCCAAATTCTAGGCTGGGAAAAACAAACAACAATGGAAAACCCATTTGCTTCCATCATTCTTCTGATATGATTTTTTTTCTTTTTGAAAGTAAATGTCATTTTCTTATTCTATCTGACTTTCGAGTCTTCTCTCAATCAGTTCCAAATTTAAGTGAGGAACAGAGAAGTTATATATAATGTCCTCAAACTCCAACATTATTTATTGTTTATTTACCCATATGCCATTTACACTCCAAAGTGTACAAAACATCGTTATGTTTTCTATCAAGAAAAATTTGCCAAATGAAAAATTTCAGCAAGTATCCAAACCCGATAAACTTAAAATGTAGGCAAAAATAAGTCATAGTAGCACAAATTTTCCACATTAAATAATGCTGTATGAGAAAACAGTGAGATTAGAAGCTTAACCTGATTTATGTTATTATATCATTGAGATGGCTATAGTAAGCTGTCACCTCTTTGAGTCTCAATTTTATCATCTGTACACTAAAAAGAATAGAACCTTGTAAGCTTTTCCTGGTGGTTCCTCCAATCAAACATCTGAAAAGGTTGCTACTTGAAATAATAACGTCATGTGTAAATCTTATTTTTTTTAATTTTTTAAAAGTTTATTTACTTTTTGAGAGAGAGAGAGAGAGAGAGAGAGAGACGGGTATGAGTGGGGGAGGGGCAGAGAGAGAGAGGGAGACACAGAACCTAAAGCAGGCTCTAGGCTCTGAGCTGTCAGCACAAAGCCTGATGTGGGGCTTGAACCCACGAACTGTGAGATCATGATCTGAGCTGAAGTAGGATGTTTAATCGACTAGCCATTAAACCTTAAAAGTAACTAATGTTTATTAAGCACTAACTACAGATACCATACTAAGCACATCACATATTTCATCTCATTTAAAGCATCCCATAACTCCATGAGTGGGAGCCATTGTTGCCCACATCCCACAGCGCAGGGAACTGAGGTCCTGAAAGGGCATATTATTTTCCCAAAGTGCTCCAACTAGTGAATATCAGAGCTCAACTATGAACCTAAAATTCTGACTCTAGAGCCTACCATCTTCACCACAGAGTAAGCCTAAATCATTTATAGAAACTGTCCTCCTTATATCTCGGTCACTCCCAACCCTTTAGGTGTTTTCCATTCCTATTTTTAAAAATAGGAATTTTTTAGTGGTGAAAGCATAATAGACAATCACAGCATGCAATAGTAGTCATGAGAACTATCGTACAGACTTGATGAAACATTATTAATTTTGTCATATTTTACAGCTATAAAGACTGAGAAAAAGCTTGTTTTTCATTTCATAATAGCACAGGGAACCCAGTCTGTATTATCATATGTTATATTTGTAAAATAAATTTGCACTGTCAAGGGAGAAAACTGACTTAAACAGAAGGTGATTAAATGTTTGAAAATAATTCAAGGCACTCTACCATTGAAGTGATTCCAAAAGGTGACATGGATGTAATATAAGAACTACATTAGAGCTCCAGGACTTAGCAAAAGGGTAAGAGCGGAGTTCATTCACGTAGAGGAAGAGAAAATTTTCTTTGGACTAGTTATATCAGATAATATGTTTGTTTAAGGAAAAATAAACAGGTGGGAAAAAGTTCTGCATGCCTAACGTGGAAGGAAAGCATATTTGTGCGTAATACATTGCAGAAACTGTTTTAATACAGCTCATTCTTTCAAAAATATTGCCCTCTACAGTGGCCAAGGTCAGTTTGAATTTAGGTAATCTGCTGTATATAAGTGCAGATCACATATGCTAAACTGATCTCAGAGGTATTTGACACCCTACCTTTTGAAAATATTTTCTCTGTTTATTATTCATGGATTACTAATTTTTCCCTTTGAGATGTGGTAATCTTTAGCGTTTTGTTTTGTTTTGTATCCCAATTTCAAGTGTATAACATCCAAGTTTCCTACTGATAATCAACAACCTTCATTCCTTATTGCTAAAGGCACATGTTATGATTTGGTCACATGCCTTACAAAAGCACTACTGTAAATGTTTCAGGAATAAACGATCCCTTACAACCTAAACACAAGTTTCAGACCTCAAAGACTTCCTGGGAGTGTAACAGTAGTAGCTTGCAAGAACAGGAGCAGCAGAACCTTATTTTACGTGAAATTCATAACAACGCAATCATGAGGTGCACCTAAGAGAGTTTTGAGTCTGTATTCATTGTTAACAGGGGTCTTTAAATCCAATACCTCTGCAATTTTGAAGTCAAACTTTGTGAACTAGGGGGGAAAAACAGGACCAGAGATAAGGGAATTTATTTCTAGACCCCTCTGGACCACTAACTGCATGGCTTATCCTCTAAAAGACCTAGTGTTCTTATCTCTCATTATCAATTCTCTGTATAAAAGCAGAGTATCAAAGGTGGTTCACAGGGCATAAATGTTAGTTAGGCACACGCTTGTAAAAAGCCAAATATCATCACTGCTAGTTAAGAACTTAGAAAGTGTCTTGCAACAACGTATAGTGGTATCTTTTAAGAAACAGTGAGATTGCAGGATATAATTTAGGAACAAATTCTTAAGGAAGTTAAGATTATAGTGCCGTGGTTCAACAGCAATGTAAGGGACAGACCTAGAGATGATACACAAGGTGAGTTGGCAGGGATCCATAATTCATTTTATGCCCTTCATAACATCTAAAACAGTGCACTGTATAAAACAGGCACTTTGTAAATGTCGCAACTGAAATGAACACACGCTCAGAGATGTTTCCTTAAATTTGGCTGAATAAAAACTACTGTGCACCAAGTTTGTACTTTCACACCGTGGAGCTGGCTAGAGGTCAAGTGTGACATCTGGGCATGGATCATAACATTTTGTGGATAGTGCTTTTTGCAGAAGTGAAATAAATTGACACTGGAAGTAATTTACTCTGATAAGAATGAGGCCAAGGTTCTAGTATTAGGTGCCCCACTACAGACTATATGAAGTGAGAATTCAAAGAGAAATGGCTTTTCTCAAGATTTCCTTCCTAGAAACACTGAGGAAATACGACCTGGATGACTGAAGTTTAGATGTAATTGAACAGCGTTTCTCAAACAAGGTTTGAAACCGGAAGCAGTGTCAGCTAAAGGAGGAAGGTCCCTGGTGTACCAGTCACAGATTTCTGGACATGATCCTGTAGGATCCAACATTTGCTATCAGCCACTTGCCTATCAAATGTACAAACGTTGAATGTGTGGATGTATGAGAGATAGCAAGCATGGTGCATTAATTACTTAGGATTCCAAAATATTAGGAGAGGTTGGGACAAATGACCTGAATAACATGAAAGCATCATAGAGTGTTTAAAAAAATGTAAATTGCTGTTTTTATAAGCAAACTCATGAATTCTTTTAGTGCAGAATGAAGGGCTTGGCTTAATGACAATTCAAATTAAAAATATGATGTTCTGGTTTGCCATAACATTTTAGTTAAGTTTATATCCTGACTTGATGGTGGCATAAGACAATACAATCGGGATATACTACTACAGGTAGTAGTGTAACTGAGCAATTTATAATCCCAGCAACCATGTATGAGAGCTCCTATTGCTTCATAGTCTCTTTAACATTTGGTACTTCTGTTAAAAAAATTTTTAATTAGACACTACTACAGGTAGTGTCTAGATGACAGAAATCTACAGAATACTGTGCTCCGTGTTAGTATATTGTAGTCTACACTATCATGTAGCAAAGTAATGAGCCTAGTTTCAGGTCATATATTGGAGCTCCAATATGGGCTAATATTAGACCCATATTGGGTCTAATATGGGCTAATATTAGACCCATATTGGAGCTGTAATATGGGCTCTCCCCTCAAGCTATTCTCAACCTATGCTCATGTATTTAGCAATAGTATACAATCTCATAGCTTTAACGAACATCTGTACACTCAACAAGCCCCAAACTTCAACTTTGATGGAGACTCCCACTCCGAAGTCCAAATTTTTACATCGATGCCTATTTAACATGTTTGCTGGGATGTACAATAAGCATCTCAATGGAATTTGACCTCTATTTCATGCCACACACACAAAAAAGTAAATTCAGGTAAAAAATACATCTAAATATAAATAATACAACTTCTAGAGGATATCATAAGAGTATATATTTGTGACTTGGGGATAGCAAAGATATCATAAACAGGACAGAAAAACTCCACCTATAAAGGCAAAACAAACTAATAAATTGTACCACATTAAAATTAGGAACTTCCATTAATAGATTGAGTCAAAGTAGAGCTAGAGAAAATATTCCCAAGCCAAATAATCAACAAAGAGTTTTAATCCTGAACATATGGAAAATATCTTAAATTGTTAAAAATGAAAAAACACAGTAGAAAAATGGACAAGAGTCTTGAACAGACATTTTTCAAAAAGAGGATATCCAAATGGCCAATGAACATATGAAGACCTCATCAGTAATCAGAGATATGCAAATTTAAACCACAATGAGATAACATCACGGAGATATTTAAAATCTCTAAAATAAAAAACTAAAATACTAGGGGCACCTGGGTAGCTCAGTAGGTTAAGCATCTGACTTCTGCTAAGGTCATGATCTTGTGGTCTGTGAGTCTGAGTCCCTAGTAGGACTCTGTGCTGACAGCTCAGAGCCTGGAGCCTGCTTGGGATTCTGTGTCTCCCTTCTTCTCTGCCTCTCCCCAACTTGTGCTCTGTCTCTGTCTCTCTGTCTCTGTCTCTCTCTAAAAAATAAATAAACATTAATTTTAAACATTTTTTTGAATATTTATTTTCGAGGGGGGGCAAGGGGTAGAGAGAGAGGAAGACACAGAATCCGAAGAAGGCCCCAGCTCCGAGCTGTCAGCACAGAGCCCGACGCAGGGCTCGAACTCACAAACCATGAGATCATGACCTGAGTTGAAGTCAGGCGCTTAACTGACTTAGCTACCCAGGCACCCCTAAAAAAATTTTTTTAACAGAAGTACCAAATGTTAAAGAGACTATGAAGCAATAGGAGCTCTCATACATGGTTGCTGGGAATATAAACTGCTCAGTTATTTTGAAAAGGGACATTATCTACTAGAGTTGAACATAAACATATTTTATGACCTAACAATTTCACCTCTAAATATACATCCAATAGAAAATCATATATCTTTGTGCACAAGGACATGTACAAGAATGTTCACAGTGCCATTGCTCACAGCAGCCCCAAACTATACACAATCCACTGTTCAGAAATAGAAAAAAAAAAAAAAAAAAAAAAAAAAGAGAGAAAAATAAATTGGATTACATACAATGGAAAACCACAGAGATGAAATAGTATATACTACAATACACACAATAACATGGGTGACTCTTACAAACAAAATATTGAGTTAAAGGAGTCAGACAATATGGTTCTATTTATATAAAATTTCTAAAGTGACAAAACTATTCAATGGCATTAGAAATTAGAATAGTGATTATGTTTGGGGTTAGGGAAGTAGTGACTAAATGGGCTGGAAGGGGGCTTATGTGATCACCTGTAATGTTCTTTTTTTTTAATTTGGGGGTACTGATCAAATGGTTTGTTCATTTTATGGTAATTTATGCAGCTGCTCATTTATGAGTCATGTATTTGTATCTGTATGCTATAATTTGATTTTTTTTGAGTTTTGTTTTTTTTTTTTTTTTTTTTTTTTGAGACAGAGAGAGACAGAGCATGAACGGGGGAGGGTCAGAGAGAGGGAGACACAGAATCTGAAACAGGCTCCAGGCTCTGAGCTGTCAGCCCAGAGCCCGACGCGGGGCTCGAACTCACGGACCGCGAGATCATGACCTGAGCCGAAGTCGGCCGCTTAACCGACTGAGCCACCCAGGCGCCCCATGATTTTTTTGAGTTTTAAGGGATATTGAAAATGGGGGAGCAACAAGAAAAATTTAATGAGAATACTGAAAGCTTAAACAGTGATTGAAGGAATTAGAAAATTTAACTTTAAAAAGCCCAGAAAATTCAAAAGAAAAAAAAAATGAAAGTTCTCTTCAAACATTACACTGTGGCAACAGCATTATTTTATATTGCTCAAGAAGAGGAATATAAAAGAAGGTAGATATTCCCAGCACTATCAATGATTAGAATGCTCTGAAATAGAAATAACCTGCAAAGAACTGAGCTACCTATCATTGAAAATATTTAAATTATTGAAACAGAGGCTGCATAGCCATCTGCCAGAAAAGCTGAAAAAGTTATTCCCAGTTGAAAGAGAAGCTGAACAAGATAAACTCCACTCTCTTCATTTCTAAGATGCTATGGCTCATGATGAAATCGGCATTAAAGGTATTTGTCCCTCTCTCCTTTCGATATTCACTCCCTTTCTCCCTCTCCCAACTCCAAAAAGATAATAATAGAAAATGAGATTTTTTTTATTTTCTCAATTCTATGCCATCCAGGTGAATCACACCAAGACCTGCAAGTATGACGGGAACCCTTGCCTGGGGCCAGGTATCGAATGCTAAGTATTTCATTCCCTGCCAACACTTCCCCCAAAGAGGAAAGTGTTTTGGAACTGGATGTTCTTCCTCCTCAAATATTTTTCCAAGAATCTTGGAGAACTCCATCATCTCAGAAAACACACAGGAAAATATGTGCATAATTTCCCTTGCTCGATAATTTAACTATTTCATACCTGATCACAGATGCCAAAGTGGCGTGAAATTTCCTTTCAATGACACACCTTCATTGCTTAGGTCTATAGAACCCCCCGTAAACAACATCACTTTATTGAATTTTATATTCATTTTGACATATTAGTTTTAAATACTTAAGAGATAATTTTATTTAATCACTCTTTTTCCCATCCAATAAGGTACAGAAAGCATTTGCATCAAAAAGTCACCTTCGTAATGGCTTATCAAGTAGCATCTATTGCCAAGCCACCCAGACATAATGCCCAAAGAGTTCCTATATCGTTTGATACAGATATTACTTCTCCTGTTATTCCTAAAAATCGTTTAAAAATGGGAACATCTGCTTTACCAAAAACTCCATTAATAAATGAACAAAACTTTTTATATAGGTATATGTAAATTACATATATACATGAACATATTATGCTTATATCAAACATTAGATTCTTGGTAGTAAGCAGATAGTGACATATTCTACTTTAAAAAATAAAAAACTGTAATTGTTGAGAATTAAAATATATCTAGCATTATTAATAAAAGACGTACAGACATAGTTGAGCTTATTCATGGAGGAATAAAGGAAGGACAAGAGAAAACACTGCATCCAATAAGAAAATCAGTTTTATCAGCTAATCCATGGAGAAGCTCAGAACTCAGAAATTATAGTTACACAGAAGTCAAGGAGTGAGAAGTGGGGTCGAGAAGGTCAAACAAAAATACACTCCACCTGCATGAACAGAATTATCAATAGCCCGACAGCCATGCCCCTTAAATGCCCAGAAAAAAGACTGAAGATTACGACCTAGAGAAACTGAACAAAACCCCTGGAGAGAATGCGAGCAGGCACTGGGTGTCACAGAACAAAGTCTTCCACATTTAAGAAAGTCTCTGTCTAATGGCAAGTCTCCTGACGAATCATACATAGGTTAATGCAAAAGCTGTCAGAGCTCACAGTCAACTTTTAAGTTGCCCTTTTCTTAAATATGAATGAATAACCAAGGATCACTGGACATTTCAGGAAAATCTTGCAACAAATACATACAAGAAAAGATTTAGCCTGGAAGACACAGAAGTAATTTAGGAAACAGAAAATTAATGAGCAAAACAAAACAAAAAACTCTAGTCTCCTCAGAGATCACTTAAGAACAAATACTAGAGTGAAGGCACATCAGTTAACAGTGATATGTCTTTCAGCCTCTTCATCTCAAATGATAAGATCAGGATGGAAAAGGAATAAGAGGAATAGGTAATCAAAGTTAATAAATTAATCACAGACACTGAGGCAAATTTGGAAACTGAAAAATACCCAAATACTTAAAAACGAACAAATTTTAGAAAATTTATGGGTCAAATAATCAAAGGAGAAATTAGAAAGTAATTTGTACTGCATAAAAAATAAATAGCATGGAAATGAAAACGTGACATATCAAAATATCTTGTGGACTAAAACAGTGCTTAGAGGGCAGGGTATAGCATGAAAACACCCATGTTAGAAAATAAGTCTCAAATCAAAAACCTAAACTTTCATCTTAAGAAACTAGAAAAAGAAGATCAAGTTAAACCCAAAGTAAGCAGCAGAAAAGAAATAATAAAGAGCAAATATCAATGATATAAACAACACAAAATCAATAAAGATCAATGAAGCTAATAGTTGGTTCTATGAGAAAATCAATAAAAGTGATAAACTTAGGCCAGACAGCTCAGGAAAAAAGGAGAAAACAGAAGTCACTAATATCAGGAAAGAAAGTGGATAGCAGTATTTCCCTTCAGACATTAAAATTATAAAGGGAATACTATGACTGACTTTATGCCAAGAAACATGACAAAATATGAGTAATAACACAAAACAGGCATTCAACAAAAGACAACTATCTTTATAATTGTAATTGTTAACACTGCAAAAGTTGGTTAAACATGAAGAGAAATAGAGATTTAAAAAAAAAGAATGAAAGATAAACTGACCCTTCTGAGATTTTCTGCCCATCTCTCAAGATCTAAAGAAGAATATAAATGTATTTGGCCCTTATGCTAAATGAAGTAGTTATTCTTGCTATCCTGACTGCAATGAAGACATTGGTTCAAATCTAGTCCCTTCCCTTAAACATCTCTACTCAGGATGAGTAAAAAATACAGACTCATAATGGTCAGATATGTAGAACTGGTCCAATGAAAAGCACATGCCAACATATTTACTGTTTGGGGAATTTTTTTTTTTCACCTAAAGGAACACAACCTTGTGAAGACCCAGCTGTAAAATATACCATTCCCCGGGGACTCAAGAGTAGGGGACAGGAATGGGAAAGTCCAACTCTGGTTCCTTTTAGCTATCACATCTAAACAGAATACTACCTCAAAAGCTTAGCTGTCAAGAGCATTGAATTAATTCATAGCATACTGGAGTTAAGGAGGAAAGGAGAAATCAACATGATTGCTAAATTTGTGTTGGTGACCCAAACCTTGCTGAGATCATACATACCAATGTCTTAAAGTTTGTTTGTAAAATTAATAGGAAAATCCTTTGAATATGATGCAATACAATTTGCTCTTAATACTACAAACATTAAATTACAATTGTTAGGTATTACAATTTTCTGCCAAGTTCACCATCACGTTCTGCAAATTAGATTTTGCCATAAAGCTCATAAATAAAGAGTAATGAACTACTCATAAAGAGTGATCACAAGTTGTATTCCTCTTATTTCTCTGAAGGTCAGCTCTGTTATTTATTATAGTACAGTCAACATCTTCTCTGACAGCTTATTTTCACTAGAATCTTCCTTATGAGGACCACTGTTAGTTTTAAGAAGTGAAACTATTTGTTGACAGAAGAGCTATTTAATTCATTCATTTCTAATAAAATATTGCATTTTATTAGAAAAAAGAATTTTTCTTTTTCATTGCTGTTTTGAATCATTCACAATTTGAAAGCCATTGTGTTTGTTAATGTTAGGCAGCCAGAAGTTTTTAGTTTTTAAATTTATGCATTTGAAGAAAAAAATATTACTATCATGCTGCATCAAGGATCAAATACTTTCATGAATATACTTGGCTCTCACTACACATGTCCAAACCCAAAACAATCTATAAATGTTTCTACAGTTATCTAGGGAAGCAGATTTTACAATTTCATTAACATAAGACATTTCAAAAATAAAAGCCCTTACCATATCAGCACATACAATAATTTTACATTTTATTGGAGCCACTCTATTCTGATTTTCTCTTTCCAAAGTTTGTAGCAATTTTTCAATAGTTCTTAGTTAACCTTTAAATTGCTGTGTGAAAACACGGTATATAGAAGTGGACTGAGAGGAAGTGATAGCTTTCTTAGATGCCCATAGAGCATGAATCCATAGCCTCCAACTTAACCAATGCTTTTTGTGGTTTCCTCTGGATGGATGGAACTAGAAGCTACTGTTCTCACAAAAGGATTCTGTGTTACAGAGAAACCTTACTCATTTTAAGATTGTAGTCAAGGTTCCTTGGCTGTAAACCAAAAATTGGACTGTAAGCAAAATGAAGAATTTTTGGAATGGTCCTGCAATATATCTCTCCCAGATTTATAATTTGTTTAATGTTTCTTTATTTCTGAGAGAGAGAGAGGAGAGAGAGAGAGAGAGAGGAGAGAGAGAGAGGGGGGGGGGGGGGGCAGAGAGAGGGAGACACAGAATCTGAAGCAGGCTCCAGGTTCTGAGCTGTCAACACAGAGTGGGGCTCTTACCCACTAACCGTGAGACCATGACTTGGGCCGAAGTCAAATGCTCAACCAGTTGAGCCACCCAGGTGCCTCTATCTCTCCCAGATTCAAAGGCAGTGTTGAATATTTCATACATAGGAGTAGATCAGGGACTTCAGCAGCTGTTGGTCATGAACCATTTCTTTAAAGGGGTTAGTGTCAATAATTCCTTGGCTCTCTAACTCACCATTTCTAATGTTCCTTCCCAATCAACAGAATCCAATTGGCCTAGGATAAATCAGTTACCTGAGAGGACAGGAATAGGCAGGACACACATGGCCTCTAGAGGGCCTCTTCTGAATCTGAGTTCCATTCCCAGAGAAAAAAAGAATTCTAAGTTGCCACCCCAAGATTTGCCCTTTTGGCTACATTTTTTATTTATTCTTTATAAACATTTTACTTGACATAATAAATTCACTGGTAATTACTCATTTAAATTTTTTCCAAAAATAGTTCCCTGCTTCCATTTATGACTATGAAATACTTCATGCATAAAGAAAATTATAAAAGAGGCTAACACACCTAACACTTATTAACATAACTACCATAATTAATACTCAGGTATCCAACATCCAACTAAGTAGATTACTCAAATCTTTCTATTCTCCCATACTGGCACCATAATTTGTATAGAAATAAGACACATAAGAGCCTATTTTCATTTCTATCTTCTTCCCCGTTACCCTTCTAACCACCTCCTACCTTGCACAATGGAACGACTTTCCAAAATTCAGTGTGTATTATCCTTATGTAGTTTTTTTAAAAAAAAATGTTAATGCTTACTTATTTTTGAGAGAGAGAGGGAGAGAGAGACAGAGCGTGAGTCGGGGAGGGGTAGAGAGAGAAGGAGACACAGACTCTTAAGGAGGCTCTGGGCTCTGAGCTGTCAGCACAGAACCCGACGCAAGGCTTGAACTCAGGAGCTGTGAGATCATGACCTGTGTCTAAGTCACAGGTTTAACACGTTTAACTGACTCAGCGACCCAGATGCCCCAATCCTCATATAGCTTTTATGATTAGAACATGAGATTATCTATAAAAAAAGACTGCCAATTATTTTGTATGTTTTTTAAATTTTTAATTTTAAGTAATGATTTTTGTTGTTTACTGTATTCTAAAAATGTTCTAAGCACTTTGCCAGCAGTGGTTCCTTTAATATTCATGTCCATTTTACTAACTTGTTATTGTCACTAATCCAATGGGCAGATAAGGAAACTGAGATATAGAAAGGAACAGCACTTGTCAGTGACTGAGGGAGGGTCATCCTGCACATATCATTCAGAAACATGCCTTTTTTTCTTTTAACTTTACATGATGTTTTTAAGACAATCCACACTGATATACAGAGTACACCTACTTTTCATATTGATTGCTGTGTAATGTCCCATTTTATAAATGGGCCACAACTTCTCATGTCTATGAACACTTAGGTTCCTTTGCTATATTCTAAGTAATGCTACAATGCATGTGCTTGGAATTACATTCTCATACATGATTGACAGTTTCTCACAGATACATATCTACTAGTTTAAAGATTATGCACATCTTTCTCTTTATCAGACCTTATTAAACTGGTCTCTGAACTCTGCCTAACAATGTATGAAATGTTGAATCACTGAATGTGATTTCTTACTTCTTCACATCCTCACCTGCATTTGGCAAGATCTGCCATTTTATTTTTTTTTCTTATCTGTGTATGTAAAATATATAACTCACTCTAATTTTCATTTATCTGATTACGAGTACAGTAGAGCATGAATCGATTCATGTTCCTGTGCCATATTGTCTTAATAAGGGTAGCTTTTTAATATGTTATTATATGATAAGGCTAGTTATCTACAACATTACTCCTATTTTTCAGTTTTCCCATTATTTTTAGAAAGTGTAGCATATTAATTTATTAAAGATAACTAATGGCCTTAATTATGAAGTAATTTTTCTGTAATTAAGTCCTTTGCTTTGAGAATAGGACATAGCAATAATATACACATACATATATGTGGCAGGTACCATAACCAATAACATGTTGCTTTCCTTCTGCCACTCAGATGGACCATATTTCCCAGTCTTCCCAAATAAGTGTGACCATATGACTGAGTCCAGGACAGAGTACTGTAAACCAGATTTCCAGTTCTGGCCTGTAAAGAATCTTCTGAATGATTCTTCTTTCTCTCTCCCTTGAGTGATTCTCAATATCCAGAGCATTTTCAGAAGCTAAGTAATAAAGATAATGGAGCTTATCTACAATACAGGTCCCTGAATAAGTACATGAAACAGAAAAAGCCCTACTGTGAGTTTAACATAGATAAGCAACAGAGCTAAAGTGAGAAAGCAATACATTTTTATTATATTAGACCATTAAGATGTTTTTTGTTTTCTTATGTAGCTCATTTTACCATAATTAATACTTCATGTATATATTATATATAATATATACAGGATTATATATATATAATTATATATATAAATAATTATAGATATAATATATAGAGAATTATATATTAAAGAAGGATTATATGTATATATATACATATATATATATACACACATATATATATTCATATAATTTTTATCTGAAAACTCTGGAGCTAGAATTGTTTTAAAACTCAGAATATTTTTCTTTTAGCAAGGTAATATGGTAGGTATACATATACAAATCAACATTCCTAGGTAAGCCTAGGACAGCATCCAATAACCAAACACATTACTTTTTCTGCAATGAACCAAAGGGACAGCCACACTAAATGAGATAAAATCTATAAATATTCTCATTTCAGATCAGGTTTCATTGCCAAATTACTCGTTTCCAAATTTTAAAAATTTCTTTGGTTTTCAGAACTTTAAGGATTTTAGACTGGTAGTTAAAAGGAATGTGGACTTAAGCATCACATAAACTTTACTGGAGCATTTGCTATGAGTAAATCAGCAGGACTTTTACCATTTTGCCCTTATTTTTGTTTACAAAGAGGAGCAACGCATTCTTAGGTTATTCATACTTCTATTAATGTCTAAACAATCCTATTACATTTCATTATTAGACAAATAGCTAAAGCCACTTGCTTGCGTAGAACTTTGGGAATTATAGCAACTCAATAATGTGACCAAGCAATTCATTTTTCAAATTTTAGCAACTTATGTCAATTTTCTTCTTTTTTCTATTCCACAAGTGCCCAAAAGCATTCAGATAGACAAATGCCATATGATTTCACTCATATGTGGAATTTAAGAAACAAAACAAATGGGTAAAGAGGGGAAAAAAGAAACAGAGAACAGCAAACCAAGAAACAGACTCTTAACTATAAAGAACAAACTGATGGTTACCAGAAGGGAGGTAGATGGGAGGATGGGTTAAATAGGTGATGAGGATTAAGGAGTGCACTTTTTGTGATGAGCACTAGGTAATGTATGGATGTGTTGAATCACTATGTTGTACGCCTGAAACTAATATTACAGTGCATGTTAACTAAATGGAATTTAAATTAAAACTTTGAAAAAAAGATTGCACTAACTTTGAAAATGCTCAGTGTTTAGAAAGTAGTAAACTATATTCCCACTCCTATGACCACAGTTTTTATATCCACGAACATGATGCTGGTTCTGAATCATGAGTAGATTTGCTGCCTTGATTCTGTCAGTCCAACAAAACATCACCCATTACATATGGGAACATGTACTAATGGGTGTAAGATTTAAATGGAAAAGTTTATTATATATGCAAAATTTCTGGACCCAAAAACCATGTTTGCACTTATGATTATTTGTAAACGAAGAGGACTTTGCAGTAAAATACGTTTTATTTTAATTCAAATAGCTGTTCTCATTTTAGAAATGGGACACTAAAGAAGCAATTAAAGCTTCATATAAAAATGATTGATACATTTAAATATCTTAAACAAAAATACTTTTTTGCGTACATACAATTACATTATTGAAAGAGTAGCATTCTTTTCTTTCAAAAATGGCTAAAACTAACCTTTTGCATCTGCAGTGCATGTTGGCAGTGTCCCTCCCAGATCCCCTTTCCCAGGCTGGTGCACCCAGCTCCAGATGCTGCAGGTGTTAATGGCTAATGGTTCACACCTGCTCTCTCCTCAGAAAGAACTGCCCTTATATGACCTGAGCCACTTTACTCCCTCCTTCCCCAACCCTTTCGGCAGCTGATGATTAATTGATAGACACAGGAAGGGGGAAGGAGAATGTATATATAGCACACCGCCCCTCTTGCCTCCAGGAAAAGCAAACTCTGAAACAATTCATGCACTGGTGCTTCCTGTGTGATCAGAGTGAAGCTAGACATCTCTGCCCACTTTTGTCTTCTATACTATCATGCTTCCATCATGCCCTTAACGGGTTTCACATGAGAGACCTTTCTCATTGAACTCCTTCCACTAAAATCTGCATCTTAGGCTCTACTTCTAGGGAACCAGAAGTAACAAAACTCATATTACAATTTATTTTTTACAGAATACATATTCCTTATATTTTATTAAACACCTACTAAGTATTAGTTTATTTGTGCCTTAAACATTATACAATTTTTTCTAGAAATATCTCAACTGTATGAAAATGATTGCCTCCATATTGTGGTTAGGAAAACTCAGGCTCTGTACAGTTGAAATAGTGTTTAGTGTTTAGAAAGTAATGGTTAGCCTGTAATAAGTGGGAAATCCAAGAATCAACCCAGATTAACATGGCTCTATAACATCTGCTCTTTCCAAAATTTCTCACTATCTCTATATCATATTTTTTTTTATCTAGGAACTAAAGAATTAAAGATCTATTCAACTATACTCTTTTCAGTAAAATGTAGGTTGATGTGCATTTTATTTTCCAAACACTGATGTCATTTGTTTAAAATGAAGGTACCATTGAATGAGTCATATAATTTCCATAAGGGTTTATTAATGGACAGGCATGGATTCAATTAAAAAGGAAATAAACATCTGTATAATACCTTCATTTTCTTGAAAGGGAACATTTTATAGAAGTTGGAAAATAGCAAGGAGGGAAAAGATCATGTCAGCACAATGTTACTGGTCATATACAACGCAATCTTATGTTTCATAGAGATTTCAACACAGGAAATGGGTATATTAGGAACTGCCTAATTCATAGGTTTTCCTTACCCATGTACAGTGGTTTCTTTGAATGACTCTGAAGGAAAAGTTGTAAGCAGTGCTTTTATACCAGCTTCAATAATGCATATTTCAAAGCCCAAACTAGTCAGCCATGTAACTGTTTACACAGTCAACATTCAGTGGGAAAATAAGTGTCAACAGGTTCCACTTTCTCAGCCCGGAACAGCATGTGACCTTTCATTACAATCCTCATGAGTCTCTGATTAGGAAGGGCATATTTTATTTTTGTTTTTTTTTCCATTCAATAAATTCAGGATTCTTAGTTTACTACCATCTGAAAAAGGATAACTCACCCCAACCCATCCCCACTCTGCCACTTAGCCACTTAAAAGAGTTACATAATCCCTATTACATTAGAAATAGTGTAGGGAGGGTCAATGTCTTTTCCATCTTTGTTTATGGCAAATGGCAAAGTGGTTTGCAGAGAGTAGAAAAGTAATAAAGTAGACTGTGGTTTCCTATAACATAAAACAAAATCCATTACGTAAAGTATTTGTTTTAATATTCTGATTTCTATAATATCTTGCTAATGGCCACCAATCTTTAGATCTCTAACAAAATCTATATCTGATTTTCTTAAGGAAACCTTTCAACTATCTTTTCTAAAAAGAGATGCAAAACTATTCAGTGCTTCCCTTGAAAACTATTGCATGTTTTCTACAATTTCTTTTTTATTCACTATTGTAGCTCTAGCAACACTATAATTTTCTTTTACTGCAGAAATCACATTTGTTAAATATTTGTCATGTATCATGTAGTGTGCCAATTTTCTTTTCTGAATTTTCTTTTCAATAATCAATATTATGATGAGGGTATTCTTTTACTCCCTATACTATAGAACACGGTATTTGGCTGGGAAAACTTAGCACAGACCTTTTGTGATCTGTCATACTGGGTAAGCAATAAATCTAGACCTTGAATTTAGTTCCTATCCACCTCTAACTTGTATGCTCTTAACCACTCGAATACAGTAAATCTTCTAATGCTAGGATCACACTTGTCTCCCCATTAAAAATTATCAACTGCTCATGCCCCACTGAATCCCCCAAATAGAAACACAAGAATAGTACTCAACCCCCATTTCCTACATCAAAACAAATAACATGCTTTGCAGTTATCTCCAAAATTACTGAACTCCATCTTTATCCACTATTCATTCTGTCATTTCTTTATCCCAGCCTTTTACTATCTATTATCTAAAATGTTATAGTGGCCTTTCAGTTGGCCTCCCTTCTCTTATCTTGTTCCCCACTCCTACAGGGATATTTATTCCCACCTACTGCTGCCAGTGTATTCTTAAAATGCATGTCTGATCACATCAACCATTTGTCTAAATTCTTTGAGTGTTACTCATCATCTACAGAGCACTATGCTACTGAGCGCAGCACAACAGAGCCCTTAGAGATGGCTGTTGCCTATCTCTTTGGCTTCCTGACCTTTTACCCCACATTAATTTGAGACATATTTACAAGGTAGAGTTGACTGGGCTTGGTGACCAAGTGGATGTAAGATCTGAGGAGTAGAGGAGGAAAAGAAAATTAACTTCAGTGCATACAAATGTAAGCATCTGAGGCATAGCAATGTGTAGATAAACACTGGAGTAGACTTTAGGAGATCTTCTTTCTTCAGTTATCTACTTAACATTTCAACAACTTCTTTTGTCATAACAACTCAAACTCAATATACCCAAAAGCAGATCCATGATCTCTTTTTGCCCCATTTCTGATCTTTGAGTGCACCATATTTATCCATCCATCTCTCCAGCTGTAGAGGCCAGTTATCCATGTCCACTCCCTTTGTTTCAACCCTGGTCTTAACTATATCTTGTCACCACATCCTTTTCAATATTACCTTCTAAATATCTCTCAAATCAGTTCTCTTTGTCTTCCCTCTCATCTTCCTGATCCAAGCTATTATTTCATCTTTTCTAATCTGATTTTGCATGTATTGGCATGTATCTTGCATGTTTTATTCTCTCTGTAGTTCATTCTCCATACGAAGATGTCCTAATTATTTTGTCTGAAAATCTGATATCATCTCCTGATCCATTTATATGCAATGAGAGATTTTTCTGTTTTTCCTTCATAGCACCTGTCACAGTTGTAATTTTGATTTTTTGTATGCTTACTTGATTATTGACTTTCTTTCCCAAGCAACTTTTAGCTTCATAAGGCACTTGAAATCCATTTGTTTCTCCAGAAGTCAGTATAATGCCTAGTATAGAATAGCTATCACCATTTAATGAATAATTGAATAAATTAATTAATAGACATACAGCAGTGGATCCATGGGGCTGGATGTATAGGATCTGGATGATTCCAAGGAAAAATGTGCATAGTGGAAAGGATGCAGCTTCAAGTAGAGGTATAAGGTAGTCAGCTCAAGAAAGAGAATGAAATCAAAAGTCAGAAGGAAGTAAGAAAACTAAAAGATCATTATATCATAGATACCAAAATAGGAGATAAACCTATTGATAAACTATGTAAAGAAAGCTCAGAGTAATCTAGAAGGAAATAGAAAACTATTGTCTCACACTGACCCATTTTACTTCTTTATTCTAATTTCCACCTAGTATTTTCTTCGCACAATCATCACATTTTGACCATTAAAATTTTCTTTAGTCTCTATCATAGACATGAAATGTTCTCAAGATATTACATCTTCATTCAAGCAACCTCTATAATTTTACCACTTCTGTAAAGGTATTTTTGGAGACTGCAAGGGAAAAAAGAACACTTTTAATCCCAGCTTCATTTAAATATTTAACTTATTTAACATTTTCACTGATTTTTCTAAGAAAATGATTTCTCAGAAATCATTGTGTGAATATTTCACATGAATATCTCACGTATTCACACAATACACTTAGTTATCTGATTTTTTAAAGTTTTTATTTAAATTCCAGTTGGTTAACATACAGTGTAATATTAGTTTCAGGTGTACAATATAGTGACTCTACACTTCCACACAATATCCAGTGCTCATCACAGCAAATGCACTCCTTAAGCCACATCACCTTTTCAACCCATACCCCCTACCCACCTCCCTTCTCATAACCATCAGTTTATTCTCTATAGTTAAGAATCTTTTTCATGGTTTGCTTCTCTCTTTCTCTTTTTTCCCCCCCTTTGCTCTTTTGTCTCTTAAATAGCACATACGAGTGAAACTATATGTTACCTGTCTTTCTCTGACTTATTTCCCTTAGTGTAATACTTTCTAGCTCCATCCATATCATTGCAGATGACAAGATTTCATTCTTTTTTATTGCTGAGTAATATTCTATAATTCTATAGAATTATTCTATAGAATATTCTATAATATTCTAATATTCTAATATTATAGAATATTATTCTATAGAATATTCTATTATTCTATTAATCTATATTCTATAATATTCTATTATTCTATAGAATATTATAGAATATTCTAATATTATAGAATATTATATTCTAATATTCTAATAATATAGAATAAATTCTATAGAATATTCTAGAATATTCTATAATATATATTTTTTTCCATAATAATATTCCATATGTATATATATACATATATACATGTATATATATCTTCTTTATCCATTCATCAATTGATGGGCATGTGGGCCATTTCCATAATGGGACTATTGTAGATAATGCTGCTATAAACATCAGGGTGCATGTATCTCTTTGAATTACTACTTTTGTATTCTTTGGGTAAATACCTATTAGTACAATTGCTGGATTGTAGGGTAGGTCTATTTTTAACTTTTTGAGGAAACTCCATACTGTTTTCCAGAATGGCTGCATTAGTTTGCATTCCTACCAACAGTGCAAGAGGGTTCCTCTTTCTCCACATCCTTGCCAACACCTGTTGTTTCTTATGTCATTAATTTTAGCTATTTTGACAAGTGAGAAATGATCTCATTGTAGTTTTGATTTTCTTTCCCTTATGATAAGTGATATTGAGCATCTTTTCATGTGTCTATTGGCCATCTATATGTCTTCTTTGGAAAAATGTCTATTCATGTCCTCTGCCCATTGTTTAATTAGATTATTCATTTTGGGGGAGTTGCATTTTATAGATTCTTTATATATATTGGATACTAACCTTTTTTTTAAAAGAGAGAGAAAGTGCACAAGTTGGGGAGAAGACAGAGGGGGAGTGAGAAATAATCATAAGCAGGCTCCACACTCAGCATGGAGCCTGACATGGGTTTCTGTCCCAGGACCCTGGGATCATGACCTAAGCCAAAATCAAGAGATGGACGCTCAACTGACTGAGACACCCAGCCTCCCCTGACTACTAACCCTTTATCAGATATATCATTTGCAAACGTTCTCTTCCATTCTGTAGGTTGCCTTTTAGTTTTGTTGATTGTTTCCTTCACTGTGCAGAAGTTTTTTATTTTTATGTAGTCCCAATATTTTATATTTGCTTTTGTTGCCCTTGCCTCAGGAGACATATCTAGAAAGAAGGTACTAAAGCTGATGTCAAAGAAGTGACCACCTTCTCTTCCAGGATTTTTATGGTTTCAGGTCTCACATTTAGGTCTTTAATCCATTTTGAGTTTATTTTTGTGTATGCTATAAGAAAGTGTTCCAGTTTCATTCTTCTGCATGTAGCTGTCCAGTTTTCCCAACACCATTTGTTGAAGAGACTGTTGTTTTCCCATTGGATATTCTTTCCTGCTTTGTCAAAGATTAATTGACCATATAGTGGTAGGTTCATTTCTGGGTTCTCTTTTCTCTTCCATTGATCTATGTATCTGTTTTTGTGCCAGTACCATACTGTCTTGATGACTACAGCTTTGTAATACCACTTGAACTCTGGAATTGTGATGTTTCCAGCTTTGATTTCTTTTTCAGGATTGCTTTGGCTATTCGAGGTCTTTTGTGGTACCATACAATTTTAGGATTGTTTGTTCTAGCTCTGTGAAAAATGCTGGTGGCATTTTGATAGGGATTGCATTACACGTATAGATTACTTTGGGTGGTGTAGACATTTTAACAATATTTGTTCTTCCAATATATGAGTATGGAATGTCTTTCCATTTTTTGTGTCATTTTCAATTTCTTTCATCAGTATTTTACAGTTTTCAGAATAGAGGTCTTTCATCTCCTTAGTTAGTTTATTCCTAGGCATCTTATTGCTTTTGGTGCAACTGTAAATGGTATTGATTCCTTAATTTTTCTTTCTGCTGCTTCATTATTGGTGTATAGAAATGCAACAGATTTCTGTACATTGATTTTTGTATCCTGCAATTTTACTGAATTCGTTTATCAGTTACAGAAGTTTTTTGGTGGAGTCTTTCAGGTTTTCTGTATATAGTATCATGTCATAGAAGGAACATACTTCAACATAATAAAAGCCATATATGAAAAATCTCACACCTAATATCACCCTAAATGGGGAAAAACTGAGAGCTTTTCCTCCATGGTCAGGAACAGGCCAGGGATGTCCACTCTTACCACTTTTATTTAACATGGTACTGGAAGTTATAGCCAGAGAACTAAGACAACAAAAATAAATAAAAGGCATCCAAATTGACAAGAAAGAAGTCAAACTCTCACTATTTGCAGATGACATGATACTGTATACAGAAAACCTGAAAGACTACCAAAAATCCATAAATTTATGTCCATCTACACATCAGTGTGATTTGCCTCAGAGTTTCTGGATATCTAGAACCAAACTTACTTAATTTTTTTTCCCAAGCACTTATCATAAACATGCACTTAATGAATACCTCACTGTGGTGGTAGTGTTAAAAACTTCATTAGCATAAGCAATTAGAAAATTACACTTTCTCAGAAAACAATAAATCTCCTTATAAATGAGAAAGAAATGGTTAATTATTTTAGTTTTTAAAGAATTTTTAAATCTTTAATATAAGACTCATGAGGTAGAAACATTTTCATACATGCATGGAACACATTTAAAATAAATTTAGGGGCATCTGGGTAGCTCAGTCAGTTAAGCATCCAACTCTTGATCTTGGGTCAGGTCATGATCTTACAGTTCATGAGATTGAGCCCCACATTAGTCTCTGGGCTGACAGAGCAGAGCCTACTTAGGATTCTCTCTCTCCCTCTCTCTCTGCCCCTTCCCACCTCAAAATAAATAAACTTTAAAAATTTAATTTAATTTAATTTAAGCTAAATTAAATTAGTTATTTTAGTAGGAAAACATTGTATCTGTCATATGAAGCACTACATACTTAATAAAAATCCTTTTAACATTTTGTATATGAATTGTACATAAGTCTCAATGTTTTGTCTACTCTAAAACAAGAGCATTTGGGGGGAAATGTAAGGAAAGGATGTGTGTGTTTTTGTATAAAGTATTTATATATGTATATATATGCATATTCACAAATTATACATACACTTATATGCAGTATATACTACATATGAAATTCAGAGACATTCATAATATTGATTATTGAATTAAATCAAGTAATCTTCAGATTAATACAAGCTTTACTTAAAAATGGTTTATCTAAACAATATTTAAGTCCATAGCATTTGACCCACTGATTCACTGAAATCTTTATTTATTGTTTTACATGTTTATTTATTCTGAAAGAGAGGGAAAGGGAGAGAGTGAACACACAAGAGCAGGGGAGAGGCAGAGAGAGAGGGAGAGAAAATCCCAAGCAGGGTCTGCACTGTCAACATGGAGCCCAAGGTGGGACTCAATCTCATGAACCATGAGTTCAAGACCTGAGCCAAAATCAAGAGTCAGGCACTTAACTGACTGAGCCAACCAGTTGCCCCTCCACTGAAATCTTTAAAGGAATTATATTTCCAAGAATTTGTATTCTTTTAGTAACAGTTATACAAACTTTTAATTGTCATAAAACGCTGTTCCTTCCCAGGTCATAAAGCTAAGACCACATGTCTATGCAGTAGGTTTGTAGAAATGGTATGAGTGTATATAATAAGCAAGTAATCCTATAACTTTAGCATTGAAAGTATTAGGGTGGAGGCCCACTGGGAGGTGGGGACAGAGAAGAATGACGTTTCCCCAAGCTCTAGGCTCTATAGCAGAGTAAATTCAAGGCCTAAATGGAGAAAACTAGTAAATCAATTTTGCAATTAGTTGACCAGAGAGAGAAAGAGAACACCCAGAACAAGATTCAATTACACCAAATAGCATTTGAAACCTGGGATCACCCAACTTAACAATAAAATAAAAAGTTGTGAGTGTGGGAAAGTAAATCCAATCTTTTTCTAATTTCCTAGATGCATTTAACAAAAATTACCTAAGAAAATTGCTATGGAATTAGCCCTTCAAGCCTTATTAGGCCATGCAGATCAATTATGTCAGTTCTAAAACTATATCATAATTTTTCCAGCATGTACTTTCATTAAAATGAAACAAAAAGAGTAGCAAGTGAGCCTCTGGGTTGAAATTCTCCATTTATTTTGTACTCACTATGTAGAGAAATACTAATGCTTAGGAAATAGTCATGTCCCTTGGAGAGTTCAGACCTCATAAAATTCACATATAATTTCTGCTGACAGCAAATTAATATAGATTCAAATCTCATGAATATTGTATACTTTATAGGACTACTTTTTAAAAAGCATATCCATTTACTAAATGGCTTTTAAATAAGCTTGTGATCGTCATAATTAGCTTTGTCTAAAATATGTTGTATTCTCTTATAGTTTTCTATAAACCCATTTGGAGTCTGCTTTAAGACTAGAGTAGGAAATAGAAAATTAAGCCTTAAATGCCACTCTTGATATAATGATATGTATTCTGCTGATTACAATAATACCACAAATTCAAAGGCCCAAATAAATGACCATGCTATTTTCGTGTCAGCAAACTATGAGTCTGATAAGATTCCAATTTTAAAATCAGTGACCACCCATCCAACATACAATGTTAACTCTTTAGCATACTCAATAAAAGTTAAATCTGAGGCCTTCTCTAGGGAAAAGACAAATCCATAATGATGTAATTAAAGATCATTCAGAGCAATAATGCAGAAAAAATAGATACACTCATAGCAGAGCTGTCTCATCTTCCCAAACTCAAACTCACCAACCAACTTACCTGGTGTGCCTATAGATCTTTCTTCCCTCCTGTTATAACTTTACAAATGGCTTCTGCCCCTCTCAAAGACAAACCCTTCCCTAGTATTCTGGACCCGATCTTCCTTTTAAGGACTTCTTTTCATCAATCATTTCCTTTTTCTCCTACACCATCAATACCCCTCTCTCTACTGGATCATTCCTATTAACATAAAACATGGGTTAATATTATCCATCTAAAATTAAAACACAACAAAACAAACTACTTGGACTCCAAGCCTTACTCCAGTGACAGTGCAAAAATCAATAAACATTTGTTTCTCCCTACCTTACACACTTTTTTCTTTTTTCTACCTACTCCAATGAGACATTTACCCATTCCCATCACTGAAACAGCCCTTGCCAATGTAACCATGATATTTACCTAGCCCAAAACAATGTCAAACTATTTATCATTTGTTGTGGGTTGAATCATGCCCCCCAGCTGTCCAAAAAAGATATGTTTAACCCTTGGTACTTATGAATGTGACCTTATTTGGAAATAAGGTCTTGTATATATAATAAAATTAAGATTAGATCATATTCAATTGGGGAGGAGGATCCAATATGATCGGTGTTTTTATGAAAACAGAAGACAGAAACACAGGTTCAGAAGGAGAATTGTGTGATAATGGAGGCATAGATTAGAGTGATAGGTCTACAGACCAAAGAACACCAGTGATTTCCAGAAACACCAGAAGTTAAGGGAAAGGCATAGAAGAGATTCTCCCCTAGATCTTTGGAGAGAACTTGGTTCTGCCAACATCTTCATTTCAGACTTCTGTGAAATAAGACTTTCTGTGAGAAAATAAGTTTCTGTTGTGTTAAGCCCCCCAGTTTGTAGTAACTTGTTAACAATAGCCAGGGGAAACTTAGGCATCATCTTATTTGACCTCTCAGCAGCATCTGACATGGTGAGCATTCTTTCCTTTAAAATTGCTTCTTCTCCCATGTTTGTAGCATTGCTCCCACTTGACTTTTCTTCTACTTTTCTCATACTTGCTACTTCTCAGTATTGTTTGCTGGCTCTTTCACACATTCCAGATCTCTAAATGTTGGGGTTTCATAAAGATCTATCATTGGACTTCACTTTTCTTTACCTATACTCTCTGCCTAGTAAATATCTGCAAGTCCATGACTTTCCACACCATTTAGGTATAGGTATCTTTCAGATTTATATTCTAGCCAAGACTTCTCTAAGTTCTAAATCCCTATACGTAAAAGACCAATCAACTTCTCCACTTGAGTACCTAAGAGGCATTACAAAATTAACACTGCCAGCACGGCACAATTTGATTACTGATTCTCGAAACCAGCATTCCTCAAGAGTTCTCCCGCCACAGTGAGTAGCAACATCATCTACCTCTTGTTCAAGCCAAAAACCTAGTAGTCATCTTGCTTTCCTTTCTTTAATATTCTACATCAAACACAATAATGAGTCCTTTCTGTTCTGCCACCAAAACACAGACAGGATTCAGTAACTTCTCTCTATCTCTAATAGTACCACCTTGTAAGAGTTTCGCCTCTTGCTGGTTGATTACAAAAGCTCCCTATCTTACCTCCTTGCCTCTGTGCTAGGCCTCCTTCACACATTTTCCACCCCACACAGCAGCAGTGAGATCAATCTTTCTAAAGTGTAAACCAGATTAGGGTTACTTCTTTAAGTTGCCCATCAACTTTCTAGTTCAAAAATAGAAGAATATAAAAATTAAAATTAAAGAACAAAATCAAAATTCCTTAAAACCTATATGTTCTGGCTGTGACTTCCACTCTGACCTCATCTGTCTCTACAATCCCTTTCAATAAATATATTCCAGCCATTCTGGTCTTCTTACCATCTTTGAATATGTCATAATTGCTATTATCTCAGGAACTTTTAATATGCTGTACCTTTTTCTTGGGCTATCTCTCCCTCTCAAATCATTATCTGTTTGGGGTGTCTCTCCCTTCAAATTCTGTGGCTATCTTCTTCACTTCATTCAAGTCCAACAGATGTCACCTCCTCAAAGTGATTTTCCTATATACTGTAGCTAAAGCAACCAACTACTCTCTATTCAATATGTTTTTATTCAATTTTATTCTTTTATGTTTTCCATAGTACCTATCCAGAGCTGAAATCAATTGTGCCACTTTTATTTTGCTTACTTATTTTCTATCTCCTTCTCTCAACTATAAACCCTTTAAGGTCATGGATTCTGCAGTACCTCAGTGTCCCAGGGACTAGAACAGTTCCAGGCATGAGCAGGTTGCACAAGAAAATGTATTGAGTGACTGGCAAATGGATGGGAGGTGGGTAAGAAAATACATAAGTGTATCATTTAGGAGGCTATGATAGCAATTTACTTAAAATAGAATGGTAGTTTGAATCAAAGTAAATGATAGTTGAGAGGGTGAAAAGTGAAGTGACTTGATTTATATTTAGGAGAAATTAGTGGTTCGTTCAACATGAGTGAGAGAGAGAGTAGGGAATCCATAGTGACTGACATGCTTCTATCTGGGTAAATGAGCGGTTAAGTCTGCACTCATTATTAAAGGAAATTGCAATAGGAGAGAAAGACTTAAAAAGATATTTTTGAGAGGAAGTATGCCACTTTGGTTAAAAATGTGGGTTTTGGGTCTCTAAAGCTATTTGTGTTTGTTGGTCTAATGTCTAACCATGGCCATTTTTTTTAACCTTATGGAATCAAATTTCCACCCTTACTATAGATGGAATTTTTCTTGTCAAATATATATATATATATATATATATATATATATATATATATATATATTTTTTTTTTTTTTTTTAATCTGTATGGATGTTTTTTTAATCCCTGTCTTGTTTGATCACTAATGATCATTTGTTCCTTCTTGTAAGTCCTTATGATAGATTCCTGTGCCATCACATTCTTTTGCCTTTATTCCCATCTTTTTAGCTGCTCTTTCTATTTAGAGTCAGGTAAATTTCAAACTTTTCTGTTGTAATTTACAAGGCCTATCAGAGTTTACTCTTTATCCATATTTCCAACTTCACCTCTTAAACTTCACTTGTCCAACTCCTCCAAGAATCTCCCTAATTTCAAGTCCAGGTTAATTCTATTCAATTGGCTGACCAAAATATGATCTTTTCTCTCTCTAAATATAGTGAGGATTTTGTCCGCATGTAAAATTTTCAAGGGCCCTGACAGTGAGAAAAATTCCAACTACTTTTTGAGAAAACTTTAGTAAAATAGACCTCCTTATACACATATTTTTCTGTTGCTATAAATTTTTCATCACACTACTTCTGAGGATTTTTCTGTAAGTCACATTTGCCTTTTTTCATCCTTGACTTGGAACATTTTAAGACCTACAGAAGACTGATATTACTAGTATTATATTAACAAAAGGTGAAAGCAAATATGTATTCCAAAAATATTAACACTTCTACATATATTATCTAGCATACATTTTAATATAGTAATAATATATCATCCATGGTGATTAAAAATTATGCTTCTCCATCATGTGGTTTGTATCACATCTCCAAATGTAGGACTACAAGGCAGACTACAAGACTATCTTCTGAAGGCAGTATGAAATCAGGTAGGCATAAGGCAAAACTTGGGGGACAGTAGATGATGTGACTTGGTAGAGCACACCAGGAGGCTGAGCTAGAGCAGGAATTTTCAGCATAAGACCAGCACAAAGAGTCGTGCATTTTCTCTACAATAGATGTATGGGATTCTATTTTTTATTCACCATTTGGGTACTTCCACAGTTGTAAGTGGGAATAAGTTTTTTTTCTATATAAATTGTATAATATATAAAACAAAGAGCCTTATTATATCCCTCATGAATTACTTCTCAGGGAAGATATTAAAATGTATATTATTGACACCAACTGTGCCTTTAATGTATACATTTTTAGGATGTAGGTACTCACGCTCACTTTTCCATTGTGATTGTCTTCTTCTCTCACTGCCAGAGCCTTCAGAAAATTATCTTGCAGGTCTTTACCAGCACTTGTTAATGTCCTGCAAAATGAAGGTCTTCAGTTATAATATATTAGAAAACAAATATATTAAAGGCACTCAGGGGCCAACAACCGCACTTCTTTATTCCAAGTGACAATTCCTTATAACACAAAAACTATACACACAATCATTATAAATCATACACAATTATTATAATTTACTACATTCCTCAATATAATTTTATACAGTTATAGAATCTTTACAAATAATTGGAGTCAAGTGTGTAAACAATATATATGTCTATATCAATACTCAAGCCAGAAACAGTTAATTTCATTTACATGCCCATTTTATTCTTTTTATCATACCATGCAAATTCAATGTATTTATACCTCTCACTACCCACAATAATTTTAGATTGCCTACAATTTACATATAATTTATTTACTTAATATAAGAAAATTAGAACACTAGAAACCTAATCCAATTCCCTTACTGGGATAAAGCATTAATCTTAGCTCTATGAGGATATAAACACAGCAAAAAAAAAAAAAAAAAAAGGAAACTAAGTTGAGTTATCTTTGTCAGATAAAAAGAAACAGGGGTGCCTCTGGCTCAGTTAGTGGAACATATGTCTCTTGATCTCAGGATTGTGAATTCAATCCCCACATTGGGTGTAAAGATGACTTAAAAAAAATAAAATCTTTAAAAAAAAGAACTCAAGAGAAATAAAATGAGTAAGCTGGGGATGTAATATACAACACGGTGTAACTATATTAACTATAATTAATAATACTGTATTGTATATTTGGAAGTTGATAAGAGTAGATCTTAGAAGTTTTCACCACACAAAAAAAGAATTTATAACTATGTGTGGCAATGGATGTTAACTAGACTTACTGGGGTGATCATTTATATACACATATATACATATATTGAATCATTATGTTGTACATCTGAAACTAATATTATATGTCAATTTTGTCTTGATAAAATAAATTTTAAGAATTCAGGAAAGAAATGGCTATTCCTGGAACAATTTTTTTTTTAAATATTGATGATATCGGGGCACCTGGGTGGCTCAGTCGGTTAAGCAACTGACCCTTGATTTCGGCTCAGGTCAAGATCTCATGGTCATGAAATCAAGCCCTGTGTCAGGCTCCACGCTGAGTGGAGCCTGCTTAAGATTCTCTCTCTCCCTCTCTCCCTTCCCTCTTCACTTGTGCCTCAAGCTTAACCAATGCCATTTCACCTCATGAGATTGTATGCCATAAACTGAGAGACACAAGAATAAAAATCAGTTGGGGTTATAGTGTCTGTTTTTAATTCCTACTACATAGCTACTACATTCCTACTACATTCAGCCTTTTCTTCCTATCCATGATAATAGGTATCGGTACTCCTCCAATAAATTCATTTTGTTGTTTCGTTCATTAGAATTAGTTTCTATTGGGGTGCCTGAGTGACTCAGTCGGTTAAGCGTCTGCCTCTTATTTTCATCTCAGGTCATAATCTCATGGTTGTGAATTCAAGCCCTGCATCAGGCTCTGTGCTGACAGCACGGAGCCTGCTTCACATTCTCTCTCTCCTTCTCTCTCTGCCCCTCCTCTGCTCACTCTCTCTTTCAAAAATAAATACATAAAGTTAAAAAAAATAAGAATCATTGATATAGATCATTGATCAATTATATAAATGATATAAGGTTTTGGTTGTGAGCAACCAAAACCAACTATCTTAATTAGACAGCCATTGTATTCCAATTAAGATAAGCTATTCAGTTAAGATACTCTAGAGTCTTAAAGGTTTCCACATAGTAAGTCTCCCCACACCTCCCACCCCAAACACACCTCGTTTTGTTGTAAATCCTCGGATTATTACAGATAAGTTATAGTCAGATTTGATTACCAACCTCAATCCCACAACAACCAAGGTAACATATCATTATCCATTTTGCATGCTTCCTTTAAATTTATCTTCTATAGTTTATGTATACACTTGTATAATCATAAAAACATACACAATATCATTTGGTGAGTTGTTCAATTTATTATATATTTTGCACTTATTGTTTTATTCCTATTGTTGTTATTGTTCCTGGGAACAGATGCTTATGAGAGTGCCGAGGAAGATCAAAATTATTCCCAGGTATATCAGACATGAAAAGCTGGGAGAATAGTTTTTAGGTACTATCTGTTAATGAGAAAAGAACTCCTGATATTCTGCCAGGCCTGGCTCTCTTGTTAATGACTGAGGTTTTTAACAGACATCTAGGCCAGACAGGAAAAAGAAACAGTAAGAAGTAGAATTCTTGCTGCCCCTGGGCACTCACTATAACAAACACTGACCTCCCTTTTCCATAAAAATTAAGCCCTAGCTTTTAGCTGGGCATGAAGCTTCCTGGAATAAAGACTGCATTTCCTAGCTCCTCATGAGGCTAGGTAGGTCTGTATGGCTAACTTTTACACAATGGATTCCAAATGAAAATTATATAAAACTTCTTAGAGGAGAGAAGGTACACTTTCTCCTGTAGCTGGAGAGCAATATAATGACTGTTGCTTGCTCCAGCTGCTATCTTGACTTAAATTGGAGGCCACCATTATGGAGAAACAAGAGAAAGAAGCAGCGACCCTGACACCCAGGAGCATCAGTCAGCTTAGATGGGTAATATCTCCACTGCTGAAATATGAGACTGAATTTACATTTTGTTTCAGACACTGTTTGGGGGGGTTTTCTATTATTTTTCACTAAACCTAATCCAAAATAATATATTCACCATATGAAATTTGCTCACCTTTCTGAAGAAAGATGCTGTGGAATTGGCCTGGTGATCAAATTGGACTTTAACCTTATTTGCAACAGTCTAAAGATTTCCCAGGGGACTGTATTATTATGTAATTAAATTATTTTTTAAATAGTCAGAAAGTTAAGTCTTTTAAAAGGAAGCATGAGGTAATGACAATTAAGCTGATATATAAGATGGGACATCAGTCTTTAATTCCCACTCACCAACTGATTAGTCCAAGTCACCACATTTTTCTGAACCTAGGTTTCATAATGGACTAAATAATCTCTAAGCCTCTAAGCACCTGTAAAACTTGTGATTTAAAATGATCATACTTGGGGCACCTGGGTGGCTCAGTTGGTTGAGTGTTCGACTTTGGCTTAGGTCAGGATCTCACGGGGAATCAGGAGTTTAAACCCTGCATCAGGCTCTCTGCTGTCAGCGCAGAGCCCGCTTCAGATCCTCTGTCTCCCTCTCTCTGCCCCTCCCCTGATTGCACTCTTTCTCTTTCTCTCTCCAAAATAAACATTTAAAATAAATAAATAAATAAATAAGGTGATCATACTCTATCATCAATTAGCATATATCATTAATTTGCAATTAGTCTAAAAGTGACTATTATACTGACATTATATTAAGATCATGCTGTTCCTCTTTTTTTTTTATTTTTAAGTCTTACATACATAGACTCGTATCATTTCCTATAACCTCTATGAGAAATATAAAAGTATTTTGTTACATAAACTGGGAACAGAAAGGATAAGATCTAAAGCTCCTAAGCTATATGCACCAGAGTAAAAACATTATATAAATAATCGATTATTATACCATGCTACATCTGAGAACCGGAAACTTCTCAGCAAGGGGAATTATTGAGCAAGAAAGTTAATGCAGTGTGTGGTAAGGAATCCTTACATCTTTAACATGCATTACTCTTACTTAACTAGATTTATTTAACAGTCAGTGACCTGAGACAACTTGCTTAAGTAAATATTACAAAAGGAGTCACTTCCTCAAGAAGTGAAGTAGGTCTGTTACAAAATATTAGGGTTATAAGTTTTATAAAGGCAAATACTCCATCTTTGTCATTTACACTCCACTATACTTTGAAAATGGATTAAAAGATCTATAGATGATTTAATTTTTTACCAGCCATGTTTAATCATTAGCTAATGAATTTTATATAATCACACAAGAATTAATCTAAATATATTCTTAATCCTCAACAATTAGGCTACTGTTTTTATGGTTTAGTTATATTGTTTGTGTTATCACACATATTCATATTACTAGATTAACACTCAGAGTAAATTTTAAAAAGAGGAAAAAAATAGAAAACTGTTAAAATAGAAATATTTCCATAAGTTACTTTCTTGAGTTCGCTTATTTTAAAGATTATAAATTCTTTCAGTAAATATTCATGAGCTATTAATCATCTTAAAATTTTAAATGTAAAATTGAAAGTTTTCTAATAAGCAAAGTTTGAAGGATCACTGGAATGTGTTCTAATGAGCAGTTTCTGAATAAGCACTGAATCAAATTTGAGATTAAATCGGTCTTAATAGAAATACTTTTTTTATCTATTGGGAGTCTTTGTACTAGTCTCTATGCTAGGTATTTTGCAAATACTTTCAATTACCTTCAAATCAAGCCCTAAGGGAGGACATGTGTATTTCTACTTTAGCGATAAACTTGATTGTAATCAGGTGGCATCAGTTTATAACTTGAATATCACTAACTCCAAAATTTTATTCTACTATACTGAAGCCTCACAATATATCAAAACATCATATTGATATCATAATATTTTGACAGAAAACAATGAGAATTCACTGATGAGATGAAACCTAAATTAACAGAAATGGGGATTGACCTTCATCAGAAGGTGCCCCTAGGAATTATCAGGGGCTGGTGGTCTTGAAACCTCTGTGGAAAGCTAATTAGGCATAATCATCATTCCAATCTAGCCTAGAATTCTGATCAACCACTTGTTCAGAGGTAGCTTTGATTTTTTTTTTTAAATCAGTAAAATCTAGCATAGCCATATATTCAATAATTCTAGAATTTACTAGAATTCAGTAATTCAGCTCATCTGCACTTGTTTGAATATGTGATTCAACTTCTCTATGCATCAGTTGCTTTGCAATGATGTTTTTGTATACTTATTTTGGAAAAATTTAGTGGAGAGTAAAGTCATCTCACCAGTCAAATATTATCTTTGTAGGAAATTAGTACACATCTATGAAAATCAATTTTCAGAAATACCTTTATTTCCATGGATAAGTTTACCGACCAAGCTATTCGTATTTGTAGGGTCTCAAACAATACAAATTTTAGTTTTAGAGGCCAAGATGGAAAATTGTTTGCAACTTTGATTAAAAATATGATTTGATTTATCAGTGTGCATATTTTTAGACAATGTATTTGAGTATTAAATATGGGAGCTATATTTCTTTTTATTTTTTTTTAATATTTATTTAATTTTGAGACAGAGAGACAGAGAGAGTGCAACAGGGGAGGGGCAGAGAGAAAGGGAGACACAGAATCCAAAGCAGACTCCAGGCTCTCAGCTGTGAGCACAGAGCCTGACACAGGGTTTGAACCCATGAACCATGAGATCACGACCTGAGCTGAAGTCAGATGCTTAACTGACTGAGCCACCCAGGCACCCTTGGGAACTATATTTCTATTGCACCTTTATGTAGATCACCTGTTGCTTTGTCTTGTACATTTTCTCTAGGACAATACTTTTTTTTTTTTTTTTTTGCTTTGCTTTTACATAAATTAGGAGGAAAGAAAATCCTACTTTTCCTCAAATCATGTTTTATAAATGTTTCTAACATTGATAAACATCTTCACATTCCTCCTCTCAATGTATTATTGTATACTTTGCTATGTATAATCAAGCTGGGCTGCTATAACAAAATACCATCGATTGGGGGTCTTAAACAATAGAAATTTATTTTCTCACAGATCTGGAGGCTAAAAGTCCAAGGAGAGGGTACCAGCATGGTCTCCTTCTGGTAACTGCTCTCTTAAGCAACTCACTGTGTTTGTACTAGTATCTCATTGTGCTTTTATTTATGTATTTATTTGTTTATTTTGAGACAGAGAGAGAGAGAGAGAGAGCGCGCGCGCAAGTGGGGGAGGGGTAGAGAGAGAGGGAAAGAGAAAATCCCAAGCTCCATCTCACAAACTATGAGATCATGACCTGAGCCAAAATCAAGAGTTGGACACTTAACCAACTGAGCCACCCAGGTGCCTCTCTCACTGTGCTTTTAATCTGCATTAATCTGATTACTTTTGTTTTGTTATATATATACTTTTTTTCTAAATTGTGTATCCTCCAAAAGCTGCATGGATACCAACATTTGTAGAGAAGGACTAAAAGCAACTAATGAACAATTTCAAGTCATTTCCTTTGAGCATTAATTTAACAAAAGAATCTACCTTTGATATCTAAGGGATTATTTTTTAAAGATCTAAAAGGGAAAAATAGTTGAGCTAAATCCAATGTGTGGTTTTGAGTCTCTTGTATTTTCTTGTAAACTATTCTTAGTGGCTCTTTCTTTCTTTCTTTCTTTCTTACTTTATTTTTTTAATTTAATTGAAACAAGTTTCCTTAGGAGTCAGGTGTATCAGGATTACATTTAGAGAGATTTATAGTTTAGGAATTTTTATACTACATACTGTGATCTCCATGGAATTTCCAGGAGGTCATCAATATATATTCTAATAACTTTCAGAGAAGAAAAAAAAAGACAACTTGAGAAATGAGATTCATTCATTGGTAAGAAGGAATGAGAATCAAATTTCCATTAAGATAAATGGTACCACTTGTCCCCTGCCCCTTTTCTATATGAAAGAGTTTATAAATTACCAAATGTAAAGCTATCAGAATCTCCGGGAAGAAGTTTCAACTATTAGAAGCACACAGAAGAAAAATAAGAAGTGCTAACATGCACACTAGACAGCTGTTTCTTTTCATCTGCTATTTTGAGGAAAAACTAAGTGGGAGTCCTGAAAACTGTGCTATCTTACATCAGTCAAACTCTACTCCCCTGGATAGAAACTGGTGCTCTTCTTTGAAGGGAAAAAAATGGCCTGGCTTCTGTCTGAGAAAGTATCCCTGAACTCTTCTTTTGGTATATCTGGCAAGTTTCTCTAGTTAATTCCTAAACATGGTAGGTTAAGATGTTCTCACACTTTAAGAGGGATTAAAAAAACGGTTGCTTAGACAGTACATCAATGTTATTAGTCTCTAAATGTGATTTTATTCTGAAAACACATTCAAATATAACTTTATTTTTACTCTCTTCTGGGAGGTATCTAAACCTTTTATCTGACTTGAAATATACTTCCAGATCTTCTGGCTATACAGTGAAAGCCAATAAGAAAGCAAATAAAGTAATCTCTTATTTGATATCCCTGCGTCCAGACTCCTCTTTACCTGTGGGAATCCTGCCTCATCATTCCATAGAACACTGAGCAAGTAGGCTTTAGAAAGATGATGGCCTTCAGGCTCAGCATCTTTAGACTCTACATGCCTAATCTCAATGTGTGTGTCTCTAGTTAATAACATTTCTAAGATATTATATAAAGAGATGTAGAATTTGATACAATGGAAGAGGGCCTGTCATAAATGAGGGTGGTGGGCTCCCATCAGAAAAGCATACAGATAAGGGGAGGGACTGTAGGGAAGAAGAGATGTATCGATGTGAGACTTTGGGAAGAAAGATACCTGAAGAAGACTGTTAGGAAGGCTTGCTGCGTTATGCCCTCTGTATAAACTCCTGTGTTTCCTCTCTAATAAAACTGGCAGAAGCTCTTAACTAAGAGGTTAAGTCTGACCTCTAGGGATAAAGAGAGTTTAGAAACAAGACAATATTAGAATGAGAGACAGAAACAGAGACAGAAGGGGAAAGGGGGGTGGATGGAAGTATCCCAGACTATGGTGCCATCTAAGGAAGGTTCAGCAAAGCCATATCCATATCTTGAACCAAAGTCAGCCAATACAGATTCATGGGTCCACCTTACTATCCTGGTCACACTCAGTCATTGGGAGAAAGCAGCCCAGGGTGGGGAGGTGTGGTTTTGGTGCAAATGCACAACAGGTTTCAAAGAGCAGCATCTGAAGGGTTACACTTTCTATATAAGATGTATTCTTATCACAACCACAATCTCTCATCCAAACCCAAACTCTCCAGGTTCAAAAACACCAACATAATAACTTCATTTGTTTTATCAGAAATATAGTCTCAAAATAAAATTGCCAATATTATCATCAACATTATGCCTACTGAAAACACTTTAAGACTTTTTGCATATCTTTTTCTCCTTAGGGTATATACTTCTAGGGATAAATGGCCAGATTACTGTGCTTTAAATACACTTAACTTAGAGAAGTTTCTTACTTTATGCTATGATACCAGCTAGATACACAATTAGGTTCATTTGTTGATTTTGTTTTAATTTGAAAGATATTTCCAATTCAGCATTATAGTTACATAAAAAAATTCATAGAATTCTAAAACCAAATCTATAATTTAGAGTTTTAGAAGTCTAGTTTCCATCTCCCCCAGTTCCATCTACCCTATTCCATTCTCTCCCTTCAATATAGAGCATCATTTTATTTTAATTCCAGTTAACATGCAGTGTTATATTAACTTCAAGTGTATAACATAGTGATTCAACACTTCCATGCATCACCTGGTGCTCACCACATGTGCCCTCTTTAATCCCCATCACCCATCTCCTTACTAACCTCCCCTCTGATGACCATCAGCTTGTTCTCTATAGTTATAAGATTCTGTTTCTTGATTTCTCTCTCTCTCTCTCTCTCTCTCTCTCTCTCTCTCTCTCTCCCCTTTGTAGAGCATCATTCTTTAATTTTTTTTTTTTGAGAAAAAGAGAGAAAGTGGGGGAAGAGCAGAGGGAGGGAGACAGAGAATCTTAAGTAGGTTCTGTGCCCAGCGCAGAGCCAGATGGGGGGCTCAATCCCACTACCGTGAGATCATCACCTTAGCTGAAGTCAAAAGTCGGATGCTTGGGGCGCCTGGGTGGCTCAGTCAGTTGAGCATCTGACTTCGGCTCAGGTCATGATCTCACAGCTCGTGAGTTCAAGCCCCGCGTCAGGCTCCGTGCTGACAGCTCAGAGCCTGGATCCTCCTTCGGATTCTGTGTCTCCCTCTCTCTCTGCCCCAACCCACTTGCATTCTGTCTCTGTCTCTCTCAAAAATAAATAAACATTAAAAAAAAAAAAAAGTCGGATGCTTAACCAACTGAGCCACCCAGGTGCCCCTAGAGCATCATTTTTAAAAATATCCTCAAATTGCTTTTTTAACTGTTATTATTTTTAACATAAGCGTATCTATTTGTCATCCAGCTAGTTATGTATTTACTTATATAAATAGTAGTCTCCTACACATTTTCCCCAACATTGCTGTTTCACTTAGCATTATATTCAGGGAACTATACCATAGGAGTAAGAGACATTTATAACTATTTTTTTAGTTGCATAGTGCTCCACTGTAGGAATATATAACAGTTTAGTCACTTAGCTACTGATGGTCATTGGTTTGCTTCCTGTTATTTGCTATGATAAATATTGCTTCAGTGTTTAGCTTTGTGCATAGGTCATTTCACATTTTTCTCACTATATTTTTGGAACAAATTCCTAGAAACAGGATTACTGGTCAAAGACTACATGAATATTTTATTTAGTTAAACACTCCCAAATTACCCTTCAATGGGGTTGGGGCACTTTGCAGTCCTCCCTACAATTTACAGGAAAGCTACTTTCTGCACAGCCTTATTAACAAAGTAGTCTGTAAAGCTTTTAGATTTTTGCTGATCTAATACATGAGAAGCTATCTCAGCATAACTGTGTATTTATCTTATCACAGACAAAAGTGAACATACTTTCACACATTTAGAGACCATTTGCACTTCTTCTTTAAGCTGTATGTTTATACCTCATTTTTTCTATAGTATTATAGGCCTCTGCTCTATTTTCTTCTTTCAACATGAAGAATTTTAGCTCTTCTCTGTGATATAAGCTGCAAATATTATCACCAGCTTTTCGTTTGTCATTCTACTTAACTTGTGCTGCATTTTACCATGAAAATGTTTTATTTTATATTATTAATATGATCTGTAAATGGTATAACGCATTCCCTTATTATAGATTTGAATCACTTACCAATTTTCCATCATGTTTTCTTCTAGATCTTGAAAACTTTCTTTTTTTATTAATTTGGTATAACACGTATGTCTCTAATTCCTCGGCAATTACCCTGATGCACTGTGTGATAAATTAATCCTATTTTAACTTTTCCATTTGGGTATTCAATTATCCCAACACCAATTATTTAAAACTCTATCTATTTTTACCACTTACTTTGAGATGATGTCTTCTCATATACATTTGAGTCTATTTCTGTGTTTTCGATTCTGTTTCATTGCTTTGTCTGTTTGTGTATCAGTACATTAGCTTGATAACAGAAGTTACATGTTTTAATATCTGGTAAAGGTAACCCTTCTCATTGTTGTTCTTTTTCAGGGTGTTTTGTTTTGTTCTGTTGTGGATATTCTTGCTTATTTGCTTTTTCCAAATGGATTCAATAATTAAATTATCTAGGTCATGAAAAAACAACAACAAAAAAAACCCTCAAACACTGATGACCATTTTTCAGGATTATTTTAAATTTCTAAATGTCATAGTTTGTGATTTTAAAGATGGCTGCCTTGACTAGAATGCTATGAAAGACTGGAATGAAACTGGAGTTGCAGCTTCTCTGTGTCATGGTAATCTATGTGTATACTGGCTCCTGTAGATGTGAACTTGATATTGCCATACTTCTCAAAAACAGGAACATATTCTTCTTGCCATACCTCCAGTCCTATGTTTAACTAATTCATTAATTTAATTAATTAAATGTTGTATTAGATTAAAACTACAAGTTTGATGAGTGTGATCATCAAATTGATCTCATAAAAACTATCATACTTTGTACCACTTACTCTGTTTTTGTCTATAATGACAGTGAACCTCTACTGTGGCCTATTTTGGATAGTTGCATTTATCTATAAAATTTATATACTTCGTCTAATAATATTTACAAATTTATTTTCATAGTGTTGCATAAAGTAGTCTCTACTGATTTTTTTGAAGTCTTCTGTTTTAATAACTATACCCCATCCTAGTTGTTTCTCATTCTATGTATTTTCAATGTTTTCCTTTTGTCTTAGTTGAGTTAGCTAGTAGTTTGACTATTTTGTTGATTTTTTTCCCCAACGAACTAGCATTTGGATTGATTCTACATTTTTTATCTTACTCATTTATTTCAGATTTTTAAATTAATGTCTTCTTTTTCTTTTCCAGGATACTCTGTAGTCTTTTCCTACTTTTTGAATTGGGTGCTTAATTCATTTGTTTTTATTTTTTTCATTTTTATTTATACAGATATTTAGTGCTATATATTTTTCTCTGAAAACTGCTTTAACTATATCCCATAGATTCTGACAGTTGTATTTCCACTATTCTTATTTTTAAGAAATTCTATTTATTTGCTTCCCCTTTGACTGAATAGTTATTTAAATAGATGTTTTTTTTAATGTGCCACTTTAAATGACTTTTTCATTGTTGTTGTTATTGATGTTGTTTTATTGAATTGTGCTCTCTTTGTAGTTATGGGAAGGGGAGTAGTTAAGGGGATTTTTTTTTTTTTTTTTGGTGTCACTGTATGTCAAGAGATAGTCCAATTTAGAGAATGTTCCATGTGGACTTCAAAAGGGAAGGTCTTTGTTATCAGAGTTTAGATTTGACTATATATTTATTAAAAAAACCTAGTTAATTGTATTGTCTTTTATTTCTTTAGTAAATATTTGTCAATTACTCTGTTTGGATTGAGTGAATGTATTAAATCTCCTATTACTGTTTCTGCTATTTATCATTTCCTCTACTGTGGTTTCTACTTTATAAACCTGTGTTATTAGGTTGGGTAATTATTAAAACTCTTATTTCCACAATTGTGAACTATATCTTGAAGCCTTATAATTTGTCCTTCATTGTCTGTTAATGCCTTTTTGACCTTAACACTAATTTGTTAGATATCAAAATTGTAACTCTTACTCTTTTCTTTGTGTTTATCTAGAATATTGTGTTCTTTTATTTCTTATTTTTTGTTTCTGTGTTTCTTTAAGTTAGATTTCTCTGTATAAAATATAAACTACTTTGTGTTTATGGTTCAATTAAAATCATTTACACATATTGATGTGGTCAATAAATGAGGCCTCAGTTTTCATATTGCTATATATATATGTATATATACATATACATATACACATATATATGGATATCGATTTCTATTGTATCATAAACATTCACGCACACAGTTTTTCACTAAGAAGTCTATGCTGTTACATCTTCCTCTATATATTTCGTGGCATAAACAGGTTTGTATGTTACGCAAATGATTATATGAAACTCTTGTCCTCTCTCCCCCTCCCTTTTTTTTAGCTAATATTCATTGTTTCTACTATGAAAATATTTAATTTCAGTACCAGTATTTATTCTTCCATTCTTTCCTATTGCTAAATATCTAATTTGAAATACTATGCCTTTTACTCTCAGTTAACACCTATACCGCAGTTAGTAAACTTACTCTATTTTTCACATACTTTCCCTTATTTTCGATAGTTTCTGTATTATCAGTGCACATATCATTTTTATACTCTGCTGTCTCCCTTATGTCTAATTTAGTCTTAGTTTTACAGATAAATATGTATTTAATGTTTACACAAGTCCTTTGGAAGTTGTCTTCCCAGTCATTTTGGGGGTCTGAAATACATTCTCCAATTCTTCAGGAAGGGTTCATGGGAACAATACTTCCCGAGTTCCCACATGCTCATGATAGCATGTTTACAGCCTTTATACATGAAGTTTAGTTTGGCTGGATATAGAATCTTTGGCTCATATTTTCTTTTCTTGAGTCTCTTAAATGTTACTACATTATTTGCGGGCATAAAACATTGAAAACTCTGATGACAACCTGAATGTCTTTCCCAGTAAGTCTTGGCCTTTTTGCCTTTATTCCTAGGGGCTTTTTTTTTCTTTTTCCTTAAATTCCATTTTTCTAGACCATGTCTTGTTGTTGGCTACTCTGTGTTTTTTCCCAGAAAGTTAATGTTCCCTTCTAATGTGTAATTTCAAATCTTTTATTTCAGAAAGTTTCCTTAAGGTATAATGCCTACTTTTAATTCCTTTGCTTTGCTTTTTCTTCTCCAGGGACTCCTATTACATACACTTGTTATCCATGTTCATTATCATTTCATCTAGTCTTAAATATCTATTATTTCCCTTCAAGCCCTTTTAAACTCTTCATTCTGAATATTATTTTTTTCCCTCCTTTTTGTCTACTACCCCTTCTAAAGCACTGTGCGTGGTATTTATTCACACCTATTTTCCTTTTAGTTCATTCTTTACTTAACAAATGTATTTTTTCTTTCTAACTTTTCCTATGTTCTATTAGTGCTCTAGCTTTTATAATAATGGGAATCCAACTTTTTAAAAACTTATTAACACTGTCTACAAGATAGAACTCTATACAAGGTGATGTCACTCTGACTAATGGCAAATGCAAGCGTAAAACAAACAAAAAAGCACTAGACAAATTCAACATTGATGAAAATGTCTAATTGCTGCCTTTTACCAATTCTTGGCAACCCAGAATGAACCAGAATGAAAAAAAAAAAGAAATAACAGTATATAATGTAATATGATTGCTGTGGGGTTTGAGATAATTCATGCAAGGCCCTTTTCACTTCACACGGCACATGGAAGGTGCTCAGAAAATGAAACTATTTTTGTTATCATTATCACTACCATCATATGATGGAGGAGCAAACAGAGATAGCTGAGGTGGTAAATTTTGGGTTATGTACTTTAACACTTAAATTCTGAGGCTCTTGCTGGACTTCTGGGAAGATGGCGACATAGGAGGACGCTGGGCTCACCACGTCCTGCGAATCACTTAGATTCCACCCACACCTGCCTAAATAATCCAGAAAATCGCCAGATTAGCAGAACGGATTCTCTGGAGCCAAGCATAGACAAGAGGTCCACGGAAGAGGGGCCCCTCCTGAAGCGGATCACTGAAGGAAAAGCAAGCTGAGACTGCCCCTCCCGCCCCTGTGCACCTTGCTGATCCTCCCCAGATAATACACCAGATCCCCAGTACCATAAGCCTGGCAGTGTGCAAGTAGCCCAGACGTGCCACCCCACCCCACAGTGAATCCCGCCCCTAGGAGAGGGAAAGAGAAGGTACACACCAGTCTGACTGTGGCCCCAGCAGTGGGCTGGGGGCAGACATCAGGTCTGACTGCGGCCCTGCCCACCAATGTAAGTTATTCAAGACAGCACAAGGGAAATGCCCTGCAGATCCACACCACTCCAGAGACTATACAAAATGACGAAATGTAAGGATTCCCCCCAAAAAACCAAAAAATAACAACAGCTAACGAACTGATCAAAAACGATTTAAACAAAGTAACAGAAAGTGAATTTACATTAATAGTCATAAAATTAATCGCTGGGCTTGAAAAGAGTATAAAGGACAGCAGAGAATCTATTGATACAGAGATCAAGGGACTAAGGAACAGCCAGGAAGAGCTAAAAAATGCTATTAATGAGCTGCAAAATGTAATGGATAGGACCACAGCTCGGATTGAAGAGGCAGAGGAGAGAATAGGTGAACCAGAAGTTAAAATTATGGAAAAAGAAGAAGCTGAGAAAAAGAGAGATAAAAGAACACAGGAGTATGAGGGGAAAATTAGAGAACTAAGTGATGCACTAAAGAGAAATAATCTACGCATAATTGGTATTCCAGAGGAAGAAGAGAGAGGGAAAGGGGCTGAAGGTGTACTTGAAGAAATAATAGCTGAGAACTTCCCTGATCTGGGGAAGGAAAAAGGCATTGAAATCCAAGAGGCACAGAGAACTCCCTTCAGACGTAACTTGAATCAATCTTCTGCAAGACATACCATAGTGAAACTGGCAAAATACAAGGATAAAGAGAAAATCTGAAAGCAGCTAGAGAGAAACGTCCTCTAACATATAAAGGGAGACCTATAAGACTCGTGACCGATCTCTCTACTGAAACGTGGCAGGCCAGAAAGGAATGGCAGGAGATCTTCATGTGATGAACAGAAAAAAAATATGCAGACGAGAATCCTTTATCCAGCAAGTCTGTCATTTAGAATAGAAGGAGAGATAAAGGTCTTCCCAAACAAACAAAAACTGAAGGAATTCATCACCACTAAACCAGCCCTACAAGAGATCCTAAGGGGGATCCTGTGAGACAAAGTACCAGAGACATCGCTACAAGCATGAAACCTACAGACATCACAATGACTCTAAACCCATCTTTCTATAATAACACTGAATGTAAATGGACTAAATGCGCCAACCAAAACACATAGGGTATCAGAATGGGTAAAAAAACAAGACCCATCTATTTGCTATCTACAAGAGACTCATTTTAGACCTGAGGACACCTTCAGATGAAAGTGAGGGATGGAGAACTATTTATCATGCTACTGGAAGCGAAAAGAAAGCTAGAGTAGCCATACTTATATCAGACAAACTAGACTTTAAATTAAAGGCTGTAACAAGAGATGAAGAAGGGCATTATATAATAATTACAGGGTCTATCCATCAGGAAGAGCTAGCAATTATAAATGTCTATGTGCCAAATACCGGAGCCCCCAAATATATAAAACAATTACTCATAAACATAAGCAACCTTATTGATAAGAATGTGGTCATTGCAGGGGACTTTAACACTCCACTTACAGAAATGGATAGATCATCTAGACACACGGTCAATAAAGAAACAAGGGCCCTGAATGCTACATTGGATCAGATGGACTTGACAGATATATTTAGAACTCTGCATCCCAAAGCAACAGAATATACTTTCTTCTCGAGTGCACATGGAACATTCTCCAAGATAGATCATATACTGGGTCACAAAACAGCCCTTCATAAGTTTACAAGAATTGAAATTATACCGTGCATACTTTCAGACCACAATGCTATGAAGCTTGAAATCAACCACAGGAAAAGTCTGGAAAACCTCCAAAAGCGTGGAGGTTAAAGAACACCCTACTAAAGAATGAGTGGGTCAACCAGGCAATTAGAGAAGAAATTAAAAAATATATGGAAACAAACGAAAATGAAAATACAACAATCCAGACGCTTTGGGATGCAGCGAAGGCAGTCCTGAGAGGAAAATACATTGCAATTCAGGCCTATCTCAAGAAACAAGAAAAATCCCAAATACAAAATCTAACAGCACACCTAAAGGAAATTGAAACTGAGCAGCAAAGACACCCCAAAAACAGCAGAAGAAGAGAAATAGTAAAGATCAGAGCAGAAATAAACAATATAGAATCTAAAAAAACTGTAGAGCAGATCAATGAAACCAAGAGTTGTTTTTTGAAAAAATAAACAAAATTGATAAACCTCTAGCCAGGCTTCTCAAAAAGGAAGGTGACCCACATAGATAAAATCATGAATGAAAATGGAATTATTACAACCAATCCCTCAGAAATACAAGCAATTATCAGGGAATACTATGAAAAATTATATGCCAACAAACTGGACAACCTGGAAGAAATGGACAAATTCCTAAACACCCACACACTTCCAAAACTCAAACAGGAGGAAATAGAAAGCTTGAACAGACCCATAACCAGCGAAGAAATTGAATCAGTTATCAAAAATCTCCCAACAAATAAGAGTTCAGGACCAGATGGCTTCCCTGGGGAGTTCTATCAGACGTTTAAAGCAGAGATAATACCTATCCTTCTCAAGCTATTCCAAGAAATAGAAAGGGAAGGAAAACTTCCAGACTCATTCTACGAAGCCAGTATTACTTTGATTCATAAACCAGACAGAGACCCAGTAAAAAAAGAGAACTACAGGCCAATATCCCTGATGAATACGGATGCCAAAATTCTCAATAAGATTCTAGCAAATCGAATTCAACAGCTTATAAAAAGAATTATTCACCATAATCAAGTGGGATTCATTCCTGGGATGCAGGGCTGGTTCAACATTCGTAAATCAATCAACGTGATACATCACATTAATAAAAGAAAAGATAAGAACCATATGATCCTGTCAATCGATGCAGAAAAAGCATTTGACAAAATTCAGCATCTTTCTTAATAAAAACCCTCAAGAAAGTCGGGATAGAAGGAACATACTTACACATCATAAAAGCCATTTATGAAAAGCCCACAGCTAATATCATCCTCAATGGGGAAACACTGAGAGCTTTCCCCCTGAGATCAGGAAAACAACAGGGATGTCCACTCTCATCGCTGTTGTTTAACATAGTGTTGGAGGTGCTAGCATCAGCAATCAGACAACAAAAGGAAATCAAAGGCATTAAAATTGGGAAATATGAAGTCAAGCTTTCACTGTTTGCAGATGACATACATGGAAAATCCGACAGACTCCACCAAAAGTCTGCTAGAACTGATACATGAATTCAGCAAAGTCGCAGGATACAAAATCAATGTACAGAAATCGGTTGCATTCTTATACACTAACAATGAAGCAACAGAAAAAGAAATTGATCCCGCTCACAATTGCACCAAGAAGCATAAAACACCTAGGAATAAATCTAACCAAAGATGTACAAGATCTGTATGCTCAAAACTACAGAAAGCTTTTGAAGGAAATTGAAGAAGATACAAAGAAATGGAAAAACATTCCGTGCTCATGGATTGGAAGAATAAATATTGTCAAAATGTCAATACTACCCAAAGCTATCTACACATTCAATGTAATCCCAATCAAATTTGCACCAGCATTCTTCTCGAAGCTAGAACAAGCAATCCTAAAATTCATATGGAACCACAAAAGGCCCCAAATAGCCAAAGTAATTTTGAAGAAGAAGACCAAAGTAGGAGGCATCACAATCCCAGACTTTATCCTCTACTACAAAGCTGTAATCATTAAGACAGCATGGTATTGGCACAAAAACAGACACATAGACCAATGGAATAGAATAAAAAACCCAGAACTAGACCCACAAAAGTATGGCCAACTAATCTTTGACAAAGCAGGAAAGAATATCCAATGGAAGAAAGACAGTCTCTTTAACAAATGGTGCTGGGAGAACTGGACAGCAACATGCAGAAGAATGAAACTAGACCACTTTCTTACACCATTCACAAAAATAAACTCAAAATGGATAAAGGACCTGAATGTGAGGCAGGAAACCATCAAAACCCTAGAGGAGAAAGCAGGAAAAGACCTCTCTGACCTCAGCCGTAGCAATTTCTTACTTGACACATCTCCAAAGGCAAGGGAATTAAAAGCAAAAATGAACTATTGGGACCTCATGAAGATAAAATCTTCTGCACAGCAAAGGAAACAATCAACAAAACTAAAAGGCAACCAACAGAATGGGAAAAGATATTTGCAAATGACATATCGGACAAAGGGCTAGTATCCAAAATCTATAAAGAGCTCACCAAACTCCACACCCAAAAAACAAATAATCCAGTGAAGAAATGGGCAGAAAACATGAATAGACACTTCTCTAAAGAAGACATCCAGATGGCCAACAGGCACATGAAAAGATGCTCAACATCGCTCCTCATCAGGGAAATACAAATCAAAACCGCACTCAGATATCACCTCACACCAGTCAGAGTGGCCAAAATGAACAAATCAGGAGACTATAGATGCTGGAGAGGATGTGGAGAAATGGGAACCCTCTTGCACTGTTGGTGGGAATGCAAACTGGTGCAGCCACTCTGGAAAACAGTGTGGAGGTTACTCAGAAAATTAAAAAGAGACCTACCTACCCTATGACCCAGCAGTAGCACTGCTAGCAATTTACCCAAGGGATACAGGAGTACTGATGCATAGGGGCACTTGTACCCCAATGTTTATAGCAGCACTCTCAACAATAGCCAAATTGTGGAAAAAGCCTAAATGTCCATCAACTGATGAATGGATAAAAAAATTGTGGTTTATATACACAATGGAGTACTACGTGGCAATGAGAAAGAATGAAATATGGCCCTTTGTAGCAATGTGGATGGAACTGGAGAGTGTGATGCTAAGTGAAATAAGCCATACAGAGAAAGACAGATACCATATGTTTTCACTCTTATGTGGATCCTGAGAAACTTAACAGAGACCCATGGGGGCAGGGAAGGAAAAAAAAACGAGGTTAGAGTGGGAGAGAGCCAAAGCAAAAGAGACCCTTAAAAACTGAGAACTGAGGGTTGATGGGGGGTGGGAGGGAGAGGTGGGTAGGTGATGGGCATTGAAGAGGGCATCTTTTGGGATGAACACTGGCTGTTGTATGGAAATCAATTTGACAATAAATTTCATATATTAAAAAAATAATAATAAATAAATAAATAAATAAATAAATAAAATAAAACAACAACAACAACAAAAAAATTCTGAGTCTCTTTTGTCTTCACCTGTCTCTCCCTGTGCATAGATCAAAAACATATGTAAGCATCCCAGGTAGGCTAATCATAAGGTGTCCATATAGAGCAATGCTTTTTAATAGATTTAGTGGACATTGTGTTAGATTGTATTTTCCAAAATGGAAGCAATATTATCTCCCACTCTACATGCTCTTAAGCATTGTTCCTATGCTGTCCTTCCTAGCAAGAGGAGTAGTCTTTTTTCCTCTACCTCCTTAAGTCTGATTACTTTGAACAACAGAATACAGGGAAATAACATTGTGACAGTTCTGGACACACCTTAAAATTGAACTGGCATCATCTCTCCCTCCCTTTGGGAATGTACTGTCTTATAAGCCAGCCATGCTGGGAAATGTCCAAGCTATATGAAGAGATCCTGGAGAATGAACTGCCAGTTGGGGAGAGAAAAACAGGCAAACAGAGAGAGAAAGAGAGGAAGAGAAAGACTTGCAGAGAGGTCACTGAGGCCCACATATAAGTGAAGACACCATCTTGGAAGTGGACCCTCGAGCTCCAGGCCCATCAGATGTTACCAAATGAGTTGATACCAGCTGTCCAGCCAAGCCCTTCCTGAAGTCCTAACCCAAGAAATGTGAGCAAAACAAAATAGATATTTAAAGCTGTGGTGTGTTTTGCAGAAGCAGATAACCACAACAAATATTTATTTAGAAGGTGTAGAATAAAATTTATTTCCTGTGAAAAAAGGTATCAACCTTTATTTACGCTCAAAATAAATGATTTTTACATGCAATAAATAGAAAGCCACATTTTGCTTTAATTTATCTTTCATAAATTTGTCTATCATTCATAACTAGATATTCATTCATACATAGTCTAAGAATAAAACTGCTGGATATAGTAATAAATTCTTATTAAAAACGTATTTAAATATTTAAAATCAGCTTTCATGTTAGCAAAATGTTTCCCTTTTTTTATGACTCTTTTCCTCTCTGCAGTTTCCTTTGTAATATTCTAGATCATACAAATACTTAGACATAGTAGAAAACTCTAAAGCCTAGAAAATAAAATAAACCACTCATTTCTAACAAAAAAGCATTATGGGCCATGACATGCTGGTTGAGAATTTCACCCAACTGGATCAGAGTTGGTGGCACGATTATATACATATGCCATGGAAACATTTTACAGATAAGGGCCAGGGAAAATGTATTTTTCATTTCCATTTTAGGACACTCTCTACTTCAGCAAAAGCAGAATCTATTTATATTTTCCCAATTATAAAATCAATCAAGTGTGGTAATCTGAATTAATAGCACCATATTTCTAATTTAAGCCAGTAATATTTTAATATCCTTTTGATGTCCCAATCAGTATTGTTATGTTGCCTCAATAAAGAAAACCAACTAGATTCTATTATTTTAATGACTATTTGTACCTACAGACTTCCTCAAAAGGCACAAAATGTCATTATGTTTTTATCCCTAATTAATGATTTCAGCTCCTTTAAAAACATTAATAGACACATTACTTACGTGAAAAGCTTTTATATATAAAAATTCTAGTTATAGTCATGTGAAGAAATCTGAGGTTTAATACTGGAGGAATTGTACACATGAATTTCCATGTATAAAACTAAAAATCATTCCAAGAAAAAAAATTTTAACACAGGATATTATTTATTGTACAGTTAGTTAATATCTCAACTTAGAATATACATAAATTAGAAATAACAATGTATATGTTATCAGAATAAATATATTTTATTTATGTATATCTTATCTTTCTATCGTATTTTTAAATTTGAAATTAAAGATTTTTAAAATGTGCTTTCCTTTATAAGAAATAATTGGATTAGGAAGTCATTTTTTAAAGCTCAGACTGTTAGTCATTTTGACATTGTTGGCATGTTGTCAGCTGAAAAATCTACTATAAAAATTTGATTGCTATTTACATAATCTAATGTACAGGAAATGCCTTTGTAAGAACCTTAATACCACATATTTTATTGTTTAATAAAATGAACAAGTAATTGTAAAAACTACACTTACTCTAAGATATTTGAACCTCCACAGAGTAAATGATTTTAAAAAAAATATTATTATTGCTCACATACTTCAGTTGAACAGTTTCCATGGCTATCAGAATTTTGGCTTACACTGGAAGTCCACACCTGACCAAATATTGGCACGAATGTTTCAAACAGTTAACAGAGCTACCAGCAGCGTGGCCCATGTCACTTATCCAGCATTAACTGTGTGTATATATATATATATATATATATATATATATACACACACTGTGTGTGTGTATATATATACATATACACACATATACATATATATATAAATATATGTATATATATTTTAAAATCTCTTTATCAGCTTTCTGCTAAGTTTATAAAACCCACCACTTCCAAAAAGGGGGAAAAATTTAACTGAGAAGCTCTCCTTAAGTGGTTATAGCATAGTCCAGCATAAAAGAAGAGGTAATTTCTGTCCTTCATATTTCCTATTTTTAGAAATGTGTGTGATACTTTTCAATATGTAGAAAATCCAAATGATATACTTTGCTACCATTCTGAATCATATGGAAAGTTAAGTTAGGGACAGTGTCCATATTAGAGTAAGAATGGTAGGGATTAAAAGAAGAGGGATGGAGCCAAACTCCAACATTTGTGATATGACTAATTAATAATAGTAAATAATAAAAGAGAATCTATTTTTAAGCCACTTAAGAAAATATTACCAATCCAAAGGTCAAAAGATATTTGAGCATTAAATTGAGACTTGACTAGGGGAGCCTGGGTGCCTCAGTAGGTTGAATGTCTGACTCTTGTTTTCAGCTCAGGTCATTATCTCTTGGGTTCATGAGTTGGAGCCCTGCATCTGGCTCTATGCTGACAGTGCTGAGTCTGCTTGGGATTCTCTCTCTCCTTCTCTTTCTGCCCCTCCTCTGCTCACACTGTCTCTGTCTCTCTCAAAAATAAATAAGTTAACTTTAAAAAGAAAGAAAGAAAGAAAGAAAGAAAGAAAGAAAGAAAGAAAGAAAGAAAGACAGACTTCACTATAAAAAAGTACAATCTGCCTATATCAAATCAGCCAAACATATGTAGATAAATGTATATTTAAACGTAGGAAGGAAAGAATTGTATATGGTGACTCAAGATTCAGTGATCAATCAAAACATAAGGTGATAACATGCACTTAATATCAAGCAATATGTATTAATATTGGCTAAATATTTACTAGATATAACAAAATTGTCATGTCTTTCATAATTGTATATGCCACACATGCCTAGTATAGGCTTAACCTCAATAAATTATTGTTGAATAAATAAAACATAATGTGATGGACAGATTAGGGTAGAGTGTGTGAAACTTTAAGTAGCTTCATTTGTTTTATCCTATCATATACAGTCATTATAAAATATTAAAATTATAATGGCATTTTATAGACTTAAATTCTGCATAACATAAAAATGAATATGTTATTTAATGAACCAGTAATGTGTAAGGAGTTTGAATGGACAGAGAAAAATTTCACAAAGAATAATATGTACAGATAAATTTTTTCTTTATTTTACTTTACAGCAATTAGAAAGTGGATTTTATAATACACAAATTTTTTACTGTTTAATAAAGTTATTAAAAATTATATCGTGCTTCCAATGTTTTTTCCCAAATTCCTTCTCCTCTCAATTCCTGCAACACATAAATACATACCTTCATGTTCTTACACCAGATAGTAATATGAGGAGAAGAATGAATTAAGTAAATAATCATATCCTTATCAGAATCCTAATGCATACAAATCCACAAAGAGAGATGGTAGGGTTCTCCTTGTGACAATGAGACAAAAACACATTATAGTCATAAAACCTGAGCCTTTTATATCTTTCCATAGATGGATATTTTTAGAGCCTAGCTCTCATGTTTGATAATGGATTTGAAAATTATTATTTTCCTTATGAATATGCCTTCTGTCCTTGATTCCCTTTTTCTTCATTGGCCAATGGCTCAGTAGCGGCCTAGTACCATGATAATATCTAAACTACCTAGAGTACTTACCACATTATTTTAGAGTTCCCATAAATTCACACAGAATCCCTTTATTTTTCTTTATAGCACTTACATTTATTTTTGAGTTTAATTGTTAAATGTCTATTATCCTCACTGGGCTGAATCTAGTGAGACCAAGAACCTTATCTATTTTGCTTAACTCTGTCTACCGAAAGAGTAGCAGAGTGCTTCAATAAATGTCTGTGAACTGAATGAATTATATGAATTACCTAATGCATCAGTTACTCTGGTAAAGGCTAGAAGAAGAAATGTGATAATATCTAGTTCCTCTCCTTAAAAAGTTATAAATGTAATGGAGGAAGACAGAACATTAAACAGATAATTAGAGTTTGATAAAAGCTATGATGCATAGCGAATACCAAATAAACCTGTAGAAATGGTGTATAATACTACATCAAAAATATTCTAAGGTTCTCTTAACTAACATAATGCTAAAAAGGAAAATACTCATACATATCTTTAACACATTTACAAATTTGATTGAACTACCCTATTTGTTTCTTTGAAAAAATGTTTAATCCTCATAACGGTCAGAACTAACAACCACAATGAAGCAACATGGAAACAATGAATTCAAATAAACTTAATCATGTTTGTATGGAGTACACATAAACAGAGAAACTATAGCTCTACATTGTATAAGGAAAGTTAGGGGAAAACTGCATGTATATTATTTCTCACAATTATATTTTATGTCATGTGAAATAGTTATTTTCCATTCATATTATGTCTACATCACATAAAATAATATATGCATCATGTTTTTTTTTGAAAAGGCAAAATATATTACTAAATGTCTTAGAGGAGCAAATTTCTCTTTTACAACAAGGTTTTAATTTGACTAGGACATAAAGATCAGAGCAAGAATTGAATCATCTGATTTTCTGATCCTTCTCTGTGGTTAGCAGCTGTGATAATTACCAAGTATAAAAATCCCCATCAGAGGAACATATGAGAGCTTTGCAAAAGTTGAAAGGTTTCTTAAATAGTTCCCTGCTAATCACTACAAAGGTTTCTTATATGGCACTGAAAAAAAATCACTTGGAGCCATTTGCTGTGTATTAAGAACTCTTCATTATTTCTGTCTCAAGTATACAATATTTACATCATGGAAATAAAATCTACATACAGAGAACATATATACTCCAACCCTCTTATTTGAACCAGAGGTTTTTTAGTTTGCTTTCCATGTGTAGGGTAGTGCTGGATATCCCGATGTATGATCACCAACTCTGTCTCTTCTCTATTACACACAAACAGACTTTGTTTGGTTTCCAGCTAAAGTTGCTCATTAGAGAGTCATTTTCTTCTAATCTCTTTGTGTCATCAAAATAGTCACAAAAGTCTACATTTATAATTGCAGTTTACAAGTTAGGTTGCCAACTATTATTTCTGTCCTTGTTTGGGATATTGGAATTATACAGTCTTGTATTATTTACTTAATGTGCTTCTCCATTTCCTCATAGGGTACAGTACAGTAGCTACTTATACTCAAACCAGAATTATTTTATTGATATTCTCACCTAATTAGCATAATTAAATATATCTTCAACTATTTTTGTTGACATTCTCTATTTATTAAAAGAAAATTCAGGAAAACATAGACTACTATAAATTCACCATATACCTCAATGTTCTTAGTTGCATACAACAGAATCCATTCTGGATAGCTTAGCATAAGTGTAATTTATCAAAGGATCTTAAGGAGCATACAGTACTTCAAAGGTCAAAAATCCAGACTCAGAAACTATTGTTAAAAAAAAAAAAAAAAAGAAAGAAAGAAACTATTGGAAAATGCTCAATCACAATGAACTGACTGCCTTCGCAAAAAATAATATTGGCTTGTATCATAGCTTATATCAAAAATACTAAGACTAAATTCCAGAACATTCTCCACCATTGCCCCAAGAAATAGATGCTTTACTTATCAAAAGAGATATTCCCAATGTTCTTGCTTCCATCACTTTGGACCCTTCCAAATCCAAATCTCTTGCAATGCACTGATTCATCTAGCTGAAGTCACATGTTTATGCCCTAACAGCAACAGAAGCTAGGAATATGATCTCTGGCTTCTATTATAGGGAAGTGTTCTGTGTTTTCTTAAATTTTGTATTTGCCTATTGGCACCAATTAACCACAGAGCCAAATTAACAGCCAAAATTGTTTACATCTCCTCCATGACCTAGTTTTCATGGGCATATAAAGATTATAGTACAAAAAAAAAAAAGATAGTACAAACCCTCCACAACCAACTGGAACTGTATACTCCCAACCATCTCTTTTATCTAACTCTTACATGTCAAGCCAATATTTCCCCTGTCCTAAATCATCCAAACCCGCATACTGAACAACTAGAGACCACCTATGTTTCCCAGAGCCTGCTGATGTTATTCAAACTAGTCAATCCTAAACATTTCCTTTGCCCTGCCTTGTCTTTCCCATGGAAAACACAAAAAAGGCTCTGGCTCATGCTCTCCCCCTCACTCTTTCTTCTGCTTGCTGACAAAACCTGGTGCTTCTACATGTGGCCCTGCACAGCATGTCATGCTCCCTTCCCTTAGGAAAAGTAAGTAATCAATTTGTCTTTCAAAGGCAGTCATTTATGTGTCTGTTACCCATCATACCTAATTGAAACAAAATCCAAAGTACAAATTTTAGAACAGAAGTCCAAGGCATATAAGTCTGACGAACCGTCCAAATACAGGACAGGTGTTCTAAAGATGTTGTATAGCCACAAATATGATAAATGACCAGTAGATCTCATTTGTAAAGGAGACCATTTTATTAGTGTAAAGTTTTCCATTGATTAAATTTAGCGAGAAATTGTAGACACATGCCAATTAAGGAGACTTCCCTCGAAAACCACCAATATGTCCTTTCAAGTTATCCTTGATTTGAAGATATCTACAGAGTTGTGAAGCTGACTAAAAACCTACTAAGAAATTCACAGTGGAGAAATGTAAACTCTACTGCATATGCAACAGGTTTTAAAGTACCTTAATCTAAGAGTTGTAGAAGATATAGCATTGTTCTATTAGTCTTTGTTAATAAAATACTATTCAACTGGTGAATATATATATATATATTTTTTTCAGAACATATATAATGATTCAGAATTGCCTGGTGGGATAATTATGAAGATTTGCTTATGTAGAACAAAACTACAGAATCATAAAATCAGAAGTTCTAAGGATTCCTACTCAGTATAGGAATCCACTTAGTGACATTTTGAAAGGCAGTACTTCATATTCTGCTGCAATATTTTCAATGGCAGAGAATTTTTGAAGGCAATTTATCCCACTGTTGAATAGTTCTGATTAGAAAATGGTCCCTAACACTGAGTTTAAATTTTCCTCTCTTTAAATACCACCTACTGCTTCTAGTTTTGTGTTTCCAAACCCTATAATTATGTCTGTCCATCAGGCACATCTTCAACTATTTGAAAATAGCTTTTATGTGATCACCTTAGACCTTAATTTTTTATGCTAAATATCAACAGTTCCTTAACACCTTCAACACCCACAATGGTTCTAGAGCTCTCATTAGTTTTATGACCTTCCTTTGAATGCCCTCTAATTTGTAAGTATTTCCTATCAAATTAAATTCTCACAATTCAGAATTACATTCTTCAGGTAATCAATTGAGGGTATGGGAAACCATTTGTGTTCTATATTTGTAAGCACTAACATCATGCTGTTGACACATATAGATCTTAAACCCTGAAGTCACTTTTAACTAATTGCCCAAGGTATCTGTGAGGTTCAGTCACATCCCATTAAAGCACAAGGCTAAATGAAGGATAACCAAGCTAGCAAATTTATCAAAACAGGAAAAGAGTTTTTAAGTTTCTTGTCCCTGAGAATCGAGCATTAATTTCTCCCCTTCACTCATTTACCTAAAATCGGTGATTTATATCCCAAAACACAGCTAAGGACTGAACTGAAACTCCTCAATCTAGAGTTGCTGAAATTGAACTCTTCTTCTCATTTGGAAAACTGGGACAGGGTCCTCTGTCAGGTCTCACATTCTTCGAAAGGACTCCTAAAGCAGAATGACTGTTCTGTTCCATCTTCTAATATATGTGAGTTGTGGGGGATGAGAAATGAGAATTAGAAAATGTTTCACTCCTAACTTTTTATATTTTTATGATGTGTATTTTGCCCTACCCAGCTTGAAGATGTTTCTCCTTAAAGGGAAAGGCACATACACAAAGTGGCTAAAGTATGAGTCTCTTTCCTCTGTCTTGTAGTTATCTCACATGATCTCATCCAGGACTGGCACAGGAATGGGATGAAAGTTCTCTTTCAATCCTTATTATTTGTATTACTCAGAAATGAAGTGAAAAACCCTGCTGAATCTAGAATTCTAAAAAGACTTCTTGATATTCTTATAAATTTATCTCTATTCCTATTGTCCAATGGTTTTAATCATTCTTATATTAAAAAGGGGGTACTTCATAGTGAACTAAAAATGTTGATCAAGAAATTCATTTATTTTTTGTAAACTAGAGGATGCCATTCATAATTTTTCTTAAAGTATCTTTGACCCATAACTGTGTTAGTAAAAGAAAATGTCTTTAGTGACATTTGTTTTATATGAGCCCATGGTTAACTTTCTGAAATAAGAAGAAAATGTCTTTTTATTGTAAACATAAAAATAAAAAAAAGTATTATTTTTTTGTAGTCAACTGATGGCTGCTGCTAAAACAACTAAATTAGGCCTAAGCTAGAGTTTTCATGCTAAGCCCCATGTTAGCAAATCAAAACTTAATTAAGTTTCTATGCTTGGCTCTCGCAGAAAAGGAAGGACTACATTAACCATTCAGCACCTACCTGCTTAGTACATGTTACCTGACCTTGCCCTAAGACTTCCCTTCTCTCCACAAAAGGGAAGTAACCTTGCCTTAATCAATCAGCAAATGCCCCATATAAACTTCTTTGTCCCTGCTCACTTTCAACTATAAAATCCTCTCACCTTATACAACTCTTTGAAACTCCTTTCTGTTTTCTACACTAGATGATTCCTGACTCATTGATCACTCAGTAAAAGCCAACTAGATCGGTAAATTGTGGAAAATTTAAACAATACACTAAATCATCTATATTTCTATAGATAAAAATAAGGAAAGTAAGTTTGTTAAACTCTAAAAAAAATCATTAAAATCTTAGATAATTTTCTAATTATCAAGATTAGCTGTGCATTGTACTACTTTTTAACTACCTAAGACCAGTCCAGCATAAACTACAAAAGCTAGATGAGATGAAATCATCTTACACAGAAATGTTATAAAAGTAATCTGAACTTTCTAAACCTTACTAAAATAAGAAAACTTTGGTTGATGTCTTTACAAAATTAGTTGTTTGTTTAACTTGTGGATAATTTATGTTTTTAAGGAAAATTTCTTAACAATACTTTATTTGGTTATTTCCGATGTTATAAAAATAACAAATTCATTTTCTCAAAGGTTTGAAAACCAGAAATAAACAAAAATAGAAAAATAAAATCCCCTTTAATCCCACCTCCAAGAAATGTTCATTTTTTACTGCTTTGGGCAATAGTTTTAAATACATGGCATTCAGATGTTAACACCTTTTCTTTTACCCATGACAGATACCAATAATTAATCATGGCGTTTTATCGCAGTGATCATACTATTTGTCTATGTAAAGTACCCAACCCAATTAATATTTATATATATTTCCATTGTCATTGTTGCTGTTGTTGCTGTTGTTTTTATTTCTTACTTGTGATGTCAAGAATATATTCCCAGGTCATGAAACAGTTTTTTTATAACACCACTTCAGAAGACAGCTTAATATTCAATTCTACATTTTATTGTGGAAAGCTTCCCAAGTATTTTATATCATAAAAGTCTACAAGGAACAGGAATTCATTTGCCTTAAAACACTTCTAATATGTATTGCTTAATTGTTGTTAGGTTTTTTGAAATATTGAAAGTCTGTGAGAAATGATTTTATCTTACATATTCAGTCCCTACACTTCTCTAATCCTCTTATGAGGTTTCTCTGAGGCAGGAAACCCAGTAGCTTTGTTTTGACAACAGTTAATGCTCTTCTATAATTAAAATTGCAAAAGGTATCCACCCTAAAAAGAAAAAAAAAAGTAGTGGCAAAAACTTCCTTTCTAGCTTGAAGAGTCAAAAATAAAGTTTAAAGAAGAGTCTGGGACATTCCTGTAAAAGAATTTATAAACAGGAATCCTAGAATTCCACACCTGTGCATACTAATAAATGTTAACAATATTCATTCAGCTTTGTAAAGAGTAAAAGGCAGACAGACTTAGGGAACCATACTCGAATAGTGTTTTAATCTTTTGTTTAGCCAGGTAACCACTGACAGCTTCAATTACCCAGCTCCTATTATGCAAATGAAACTGAAGCCAGAAGTTGTGCACCTGTGCTTGCCTCTGGATTTAATATTTCTAATGAGTTCCCAAATCCTGTTCTACAGACAAACCTGTGAGATTGCTCAACTCAGATTACAGTAGAGCAGGTGAAAAGCTTTTCAAATGGAGACAATACTTTCAAGGAATTCAATATGGAATAGTATACGTAAGATTTAGACATTGTCAGATGGGAAAGAGACACAACAAAAGTATAATAAACTATTAAGATGTTTGTTAGTACTGAGATGCTTGGCCCAGTGACATTAAAGTAATGAGAAGAAAAAGGGAAAGAATAGTACTTAGCTATTCACAAAGTTTCTCTTTGTGGGAGGTCCTTTGTATCTCTCCGCAGCTGCCCTTGGTGTAGCCCTGTCAGATCTGTGGTCCCCTCTAGCTCTATGTTCTTCCTGTTTCATAAGCAGTGTGCTCAACTCCCACTTTATTTGCAAAATTGCTCACTGTGTTAGTCAAACATAAGAGCCTCTGAATATCAATGGAAATAATAGCAACAACAATGATAATAGCAGTTAACATGTAATTAGCTCTTACCACCTACCAGACATAGGCTACAGGATTTCAGGGCATGTACAAAATGTACCTATGTCATTTATTCTTGAAAAGAAACTAGTGAGAAAAAAATTATCATTAATCTTATTTTATAAATGAGGAAACTGAGGCTTAGCTGGATTAGCCAACTGACCCAAGACCACATAATGACTAAGGCACACAAGCAAGAGACAATCCTAACTCTACCAGACACTACTGAGAAGTGAGCGAGCAAGATGAACATGGCTTTCCAATCACACAAGCCAGAATGTTCCAAAGAAGTGAACAAAAGCCAAGACGTTTACAATGGACCAATTACTATTTTTAATACCATGTCCTTCTGGCAAATCTTTTCCCAACACTTACCAGTAAGTATCCAGAAAAGAGTCTCATTTTTCTTTATGCTGATTTCTGTCATTTAACAAACACAAGTATTTAACTATACAGAACAAATTGATGGTTACTAGAGGGGAGGCTGGTGGGGGGATGGGTGAAATAGGTGATGGGGATTAAAAAGTACGTTTATCAAGATGAGCACTGAGTAATGGACAGAATTAGGTGAATCACTATATTGTGCACCTGAAACTAGTAGAAGACTGTATGTTAATTATATTGGAATTAAAATAAAAGTCTTTTAAAAAAGAAATGCAAGTATTAAACAGTGGTAAGACATTCTCTAAATAACCAGATCTCTGACATTAAATACTCAATGAGATTTTAAAATGTCTCAAGGGGCACCAGGGTGGCTCAGTCAGTTGAGCATCTGACTCTTGATTTCGGCTCAGGTCATGATCTTGTGGTTCATGAGCTTGAGCCCTGCGTTGGGCTCCACACACTGACAAGCACGGAGACTGATTGGGATTCTCTCTTTCTTCTTCTCTGTCTGCTCAAGATCCCTGCTTGCTCTCTCTCTCTCTAAGTAAATAAATAAAACTTAAAAAGTAAAACATGTCTCAAGTCTAAGCAAAAAGAGAAAAAAAGTCAGTAAGAGAAAGTGTTATGTCACCTTTGTCTCAAAAAGTCTTTCCTAGAGCCTTATCAGGGACTTTGGGTACCTGTGCTTGCTTCTCACATCATAATGGCCAGAACTGAGTCACATGGCCACATCAAATTGCAAGAGAGGCTAGGAACATATTCCTATGCTGGTGGTGCCTATTATCCTGGGGTGGCAGTTGAAAACAAATATTTGAGCCATGAGCTAAAATACTAAAAACTAGTAAAATTAACAAGCACTTAGTTTCATACTTTAAGAAACATTTAAAATTATGCTCTAAGCATTAAAAATGTATAACATGAAGTATAAAGGTAAAACTTTTAAATAATTCATGATATCTTTCTTTCCGTCACATTTCACATCCATTTTTTGAAAGCTACCTTCGAACTACGTCTGGAATCCGGCCATCGCTTTCCATATCCACCCTTTTACCATCATGGTCCACGCTGTCCTCATCTCTTGCCTACATTATAAAACTAGTCTTCTAACTGGTCTCTCCAACTCCCCTTTGTCTCTCAACACAGTAACCACAGCCATACTTTCAAAATGTAAATCATTTATTCACCTCTACTTTAAACTATCTAAAGGATCCCAATCTTTTTCAGAACCAAATCCCAAGTTTATATATTGACATACAAGGCTCAATGTGATCTGTGCTGTCATGCCACTGATCTTGATTCTCATTTCCTAACAGCTCTCTCACTTATCCACTCTAGCCACTCCTTGAAACACCTGTCCCCACCCCAGGGTTGCATGGGTGGCTCAGTTGGTTAAGCATCCGACTTCGGCTCAGGTCATGATCTCACGGTTCATGAGTTTCAGCCCCCATCGGGCTCTGTGCTGATAGCTCAGAACCTGGAGCCTACTTCGGACTCTGTGCCTCCTTCTCTCTGCCCTCCCCACTCACTCTCTCTCAAAAATGAATAAACATTTTTTTTTTTTTAATTTAAGGAACACCTGTCCCTCTCATGTTCTCTGCTCATGCTTCCACTCTGCCTGGAGCACTTTCTTCCCAAATGTGCTTTGCTTTCTTCTTCACTTCTTCCTAACCATATCCATTAGGCATTGCCTGACACGCTTTGGTGAGTGACAGTGCACCCCTTCTTCTCTAGCACTCCTTACCTACCCCTCCTCCTTCCTTTTCCTCCAGTGCATTTATCATCATGTAATATACAATACATGGTCTTGTCACTCATGTATTGTCTCTCTTCTCTCCACAGAGTAACCTCCATGAAACCAGGGACTTAATTTTTGTTCACTGGTGAATCCTTGTCCCTGGAACATTGTTGGCACACAGGAGGCACTGAATAAATGACTTTATAGACATCAGTATTCAAATAGAAATACAAAAAGCTTACTTAAATGATTTCTTGGGGTGCCTGGGTGGCTCAGTGGATTTAGAGTCTGACTCTTATTTTCAGCTCAGGTCATGATCTCAAGGTCATGAGTTCAAGCCCCACATCTGGCTCCACACGGAGCATGGAGACTGCTTAAGATTCTCTCTCTCCCTCTATTTCTGCCCCCCCCCCCACCGTTTTCTCTTTCTCTCTCTCTCTCTCTCTCAACAAAGAAAGAAAGAAAGAAAGAAAGAAAGAAAGAAAGAAAGACTTCCTCTTTTGTATGTGATTTCTACAAATGATACTCTAGAAAATACCATCTTGGTAGCAGGGCACCCAAATTATTTTTAAAGTACCCTAAAATCATTTCACTTGACTGTTTCGGAAGTACTTATACAAAAATACAGACAGTCTCCACCTTATAATGGTTGGACTTACTATTTTCAACGTTACAAGGTACAAAACCAATTCAATAGAAACCATACTTTGAATTTTGAATTTGGATCTTTTCCCAAGCTAGCAATATGTGGTATAATACTCTCGTGATACTGGGCAGCAGTGAGCAACAGCCATGTGATCATCAGGGTAAACAATGGATACCTATACAGCCATTCTGTTTTTCACATTCAGGACACTATTCTACAAATTACATGAAACATACAACACTTTAGTAAAAAAAAATAGGCTTTGTATTAGATGATTCTGAACAATTGTAGGCTGATGGAAGCATTCTGAGCACATTTAAGGTAGACTAGGCTAAACTTTGATGTTCAGTAGGAGTATTAAATTCATTTGGATTCACTATATTTTCAATTTACAGTGGGTTTATCTGGACATAACCCCATAGTAAGTCAAGGAAGATCTGCATGTACTATTTCTGAAAGGAATCTCTGATATTTACATGGCATTTTTGCTGCTCTGCCTTTCAAATTTTGAAACACTGTGATCATAGGTACAGATATATTTTCAAATATTTTTGTGATGTCATTAAAATCACATTCCAAAGCAAACATCTGGAAGTTCCAATTCCTTGTGTACTTCATATAAATATTTTCACCACACTGGTGAATGTGTGATCTGCTCTGCTAACTCACATGCGTTTAAAAAATTAGTATTATAGTCTATGGGGGAAAATATCTCAACTTGGTGATTTATACAATCTCTTCCCTCAGGCCACATTTATTTTTCCATTAGCATCTTCAGATACTGTTTTCAAACCAAGAAGCTAGGTGTTATAAATTTTGTACCATATTACAAAAAGGAAAATCTTCTATCTTTTTAAAATAGTTAATCTGTGTATAATTCACTTTCCTTCCCCTGGGCCCAGAGGTCTGCTCTATTATCTCCTGTACATGGAGGTCAGCACTGTGATCCCTTTGCCCCTCTAAGTTTTTCTTATAATCTATCTGGTTGCCAGGAAAAGGAAGGCATTTTATCCAAACAGTACCAAGCACAGGTAAACAAGGAGTTGTTACCTTCACTCTAGGCACACAGAAAAGAAAAGAATTAAACACAGCCATTCCAAAATAGCTCTTTAAAACAATTCTCTTGAAAAATTCAGGATAAAAATGTGTTCAAGGAAGTTACTGGAAGGACTGTATTTCAACAATGATTAACGTGTCAGTGAGACCAAAAAGACAGCTAACCCTACTTTAAATAAGCAAAACTATCATCACAGGCTGAGAGGAAATGAACAAGCTGACACAGACATACAATACCATTTAGTACTTTTTTTTTTGAAAGTTCACAGTATGCTAGCTAATGTTTAGAAATAATAATGTTTAGAAATGTTTAGAAAATAAGGACACAGTCCTTATATGATGCAGGACATTCTAAAAATGAATCAGTGAAGGCTTCTCAAACTGTTTATATGACTAAGCTGAGACCTGAGACCTGAGTCATATTTATTCCCAGGAAGGGAACTGGGACAGAGTCTCTGAGGCAGAGAAAACAGCACACACAAAGGACCAGACAAAAAAATATGGTCAGAGAGAGGGGCAAGTGACTGACTGCAGCCTGAAGAATTAAGGAAAAGAGAAGAAGAAAAGCAAGCTGCCAGCAGATCTTGGAGGGTCTAGGGGTCACCGAAATGTTTCATTGAGTTTTAGGAAGATTGTTTTGGTTACATGTGGAGAATAGATGGTGATGGAGATATTTTGAAGGCAAGTGAAAACGCCTGTGGGAGTAACCCATACAAGGTGGCTCCACGACCTGAAATAAGACAGTGGATAAAGAGATGTGAATGCATTTGAGATCAATAAGGTAGTAAAAATGGTGGGACTTAGGAATTGTTTGGGTAGACAAGGAAAGAAAAAATGGTAAAAATAAGGGAGGGATATTGCTCTCTTTCATGGGACACTGGGCAGATGGTGATACCATTCACTGAAATTTAAATACCAGAAGAGTGAGACCTGGAGAGAATTGAATTTAGTTTACAATATATTGACTTTGAGGCTCCTGTAGGATATTCAAAGCTAAAATCCAGGAAGAATTCTGGTCTCTTCTCATCCAGTCCATGAGCAAATCCTATTGGCTCTTACTTCAAAATATATCCAGAATCCAACCTGACCACTTCTCATCATTTCCTCTGCTCTGATCCTGGTCCAAGCCACCACATCTGTCTCTGGGATTACTGCATAGTCTCTTAAATTGGGCTTCTTGCTTTCTCCCTTGTCCTTTCACAATTGATTTTCAATATAGCAGTCAGAGTGATCCTTTTAAATTTAAATCAGATTGTGTCACTGCTTGGCTCAAAGCCCTCCAATGACCTCTGACCTCATACAGAATAAAATCCAAAGGCCTTAGCATGGTAAGGTCATCCCCGCTCCCCCATTCCTGCATCTGACTTTGCCCCCCTCACTGTGCTCCTTCCCATTCCTGACAAAAGCCAAGCATGCTCCCATCCAGGGCTCTGTACATGTTCCTCCTTCAGTCTGGAACACTTTGTGTAGGATATCTGCATAGTCTGTTCCTGTATTGAGAGTCACTTTACAAGGGAGGTCTTCCCTGATAAACCTACTCTGAACCTATCTAAAATATCACCCTGCCCCTTTCTATCTGTTTAATCAACCTTACTTTTCTTTATATACTTATTACTACCTGAAATTATATAATGTGTTTATTTATGTTGATTGCCTTTATGGAATGGAATGGAATGCAATGCAATGCAATGCAATGCAATGCAATGCAATGAAACATTATGAAAAAATTGGTCTCTATGATCACTATTCCTATCACTTGGAAAAATACCTGAGCACAGTAGTTGCTCAAAAAATATGGTTTGAATGACTTTAAGAGGAGATATTCAATAGACAGTTGGATATATGAGTATGAAAAGATCCTAGTCATGGATAGGTTGAAATATAGATTTGGTGGTCCCCAGCTACAGTAATTAAGAACATGAAAGCAAATGTTTCTCTAGCATTTAAGTGCCCAATAACAACAGAAGAAAGGCACAAATACAGAGAAGTCTCCAAAATCTGGATGTTGGGATTCCACCTTTCTCTTACAGGTTTCATTCTCATATTTGTTTAATTCTTCTAGATATCTCTACCTATCACAAAAGTGTCCCTGCTAGATTGCTCCTCTTCTTATCACACCCCCCATAGTTATGATGCTTTATCAAATCTAGTACCTAAATTCTCTCTTTACATCTTCATCACCTCTGCCAGTGCATTCATTCAATTATTCATCCAACAAACATTCATTAGCTATCTATTACAGTATAAAGATATGGGAATGCCAAGATAAATAAATCAACAAACACATAGTTTAGTGAAGACAGGAATGTAAATAACTAGAATGCAATGTGATGCACTGCAATTGTAAACACAACGTTGCACAAGAGAGGGTGTGAATTCACATTTTGGAAAGGAGGGTTGGTAGCGATTTGTGAATGTCTTCAAGATAATGAGAATTGCAACACAGTATGGGGGGGACACAGAGTATTTCTGAGGGGGAAAAAAGTCAGCTTCAAAGACAAGGGGGAGGAGGTACAAAACAGTACAGTATCTTATGCTTCTGGAAGTACAGATAACTGGATATGTATGGCTCTAGCATACAGTGTAAAGAGGTAGAGTGGCAGAAGCACCAGAACTTAGTAATTATCAGCAATAAAACAAGAAAGATTTTCTTTTTCCTAGAGAAAGGGAATGTTGTCAAGGATAGTAGGTTGAATTCTCTGAAAACCGGACTTGCGATTCTGAACTTCAGGTGTAGGAGGCTTACTGGTGAGTGCTTTTGTAACTGCTGTAAAGCAATGAGAAAACAGGATTGGGCAAAGGGAAAATTAACTATAGTGTGGTTGCAACAGGGGTCTCACAGAGCTAGTACACAGGTCTTCAGAGTGGTACAATTTGACACGAGGAGACCAGACATTTATATGCTGTCATCAACTGGTTATTGGATGTAGGCTGCACCCAAGGTCTGGGTAGTAGGGCTGGGAGGTGACAGTTAACCTTGAGCCAGGCAGTTTCCTTCTGCAAGGGCAATTTCTGGAAAGAACTCCACTGTAAGGCTATAGCAGCCATTACTCTCCTCGCAGCTGGAGAATAATGGCCTTGATCTTAAGGGGGACTGCTATAAACTGAATGTTTGTGCCTACCCCCCACCCATGTTCCTTTGTTGAAATCTCATCCCCATTGTGGTGGTGTTTGGAGATGGGACTTTGGGGATGATTAAATCGTAATGGTGGTGTCCTCATGAATGATATTAGTCTCCTTATGAAAGAGACCCCACAGAGCTCCCTCACTTCTTTTGCTATGTGAGGACAAAATGAGAAAACAGCCATTTATGAACCAGGTGGCTGTCCAACCTAACACTGAACCAAACACTGAGTCTGCCATTGCCTTAACCTTGGACTTCCCAGATTCCAGAGCTGTAAGAAATAAATTTCTGTTTATAAGCCACTCAGTCTATATTACTTTTGTTATAACAGCCTGAACAGACAAAGATGGGGATCTGACCATGTCTCCATGATGTCTAAGACATTAGATATAGAATATTCCACAAGCCATGACTATAAAGGATATAGGCTAGAGGTGGACACAAGAAAGACCCCATAAACACAATAAGGTTGCAAATATAGGAGAGAGGATCCAAGGCTCAAAACAGGACTAGGAGTTCTAAGAACTGGATTTAAGTACAAAGATTAAAGGACTTCTTGGGGCGCCTGGGTGGCTCAGTCGGCTAAGCGTCCGACTTCAGCTCAGGTCACGATCTCACAGTTCGTGGGTTCGAGCCCCACGTCGGGCTCTGTGCGGACAGCTCAGAGCCTGGAGCCTGTTTCAGATTCTGTGGCTCCCTCTCTCTCTGACCCTCCTCCATTCATGCTCTATCTCTCTCTGTCTCAAAAATAAATAAACGTTGGGCTCACAACGCGTCCTGCCGATCACTTAGATTCCACCTACACCTGCCTAAAGAACCCAGAAAACCGCCAGAGGATTAGCAGAAGGGAGTCTCCGGAGTCAAGCGCAGACTAGAGGCCCACGGAAGAGGGTAGGAAGGGCGGCGAGGCGGTGCGCGCTCCACGGACTGGCGGGAGGGAGCAGGGGCGGAGGGGCGGCTCCCCGGCCAAGCAGAGCCCCCGAGTCTGGCTGGCAAAAGCGGAGGGGCCGGACGGACTGTGTTCCGACAGCAAGCGCGACTTAGCGTCTGGGAGGTCATAAGTTAACAGCTCTGCTCGGAAAGCGGGAAGGCTGGAGGACAAAGGGAGGGAGAGCTGCTGAGCCCCCGGACGGCAGAGCTCAGCTTGGCGGGGAACAAAGGCGCCAGCGCCATCTCCCCCGCCCATCCCCCAGCCAAAATCCCAAAGGGAACCAGTTCCTGCCAAGGAACTTGCTCGCTCCGCGCAAACACCCAACTCTGTGCTTCTGCGGAGCCAAACCTCCGGCAGCGGATCTGACTCCCTCCCGCTGCCACAGGGCTCCTCCTGAAGTGGATCACCTAAGGAGAAGCGAGCTAAGCCTGCCCCTCCACCCCCCCGTGCACCTTGCCTACCCACCCCAGCTAATACGCCAGATCCCCAGCAACACAAGCCTGGCAGTGTGCAAGTAGCCCAGACGGGACACGCCACCCCACAGTGAATCCCGCCCCTAGGAGAGGGGAAGAGAAGGCACACACCAGTCTGACTGTGACCCCAGCAGTGGGCTGGGGGCAGACATCGGGTCGGACTGCGGCCCCGCCCACTAACTCCAGTTATACACCACAGCACAGGGGAAGTGCACTGCAGGTCCTCACCACGCCAGGGACTCTCCAAAATGACCAAACGGAAGAATTCCCCTCAGAAGAATCTCCAGGAAATAACAACAGCTAATGAACTGATCAAAAAGGATTTAAATAATATAACAGAAAGTGAATTTAGAATAATAGTCATAAAATTAATCGCTGGGCTTGAAAACAGTATACAGGACAGCAGAGAATCTCTTGCCACAAAGATCGAGGGACTAAGGAACAGTCACGAGGAGTTGAAAAACGCTTTAAACGAAATGCAAAACAAAATGGAATCCACGATGGCTCGGCTTGAAGAGGCAGAGGAGAGAATAGGTGAACTAGAAGATAAAGTTATGGAGAAAGAGGAAGCTGAGAAAAAGAGAGATAAAAAAATCCAGGAGTATGAGGGGAAAATTAGAGAACTAAGTGATACACTAAAAAAAAATAATATACGCATAATTGGTATCCCAGAGGAGGAAGAGAGAGGGAAAGGTGCTGAAGGGGTACTTGAACAAATTATAGCTGAGAACTTCCCTGAACTGGGGAAGGAAAAAGGCATTGAAATCCAAGAGGCACAGAGAACTCCCTTCAGACGTAACTTGAATCGATCTTCTGCACGACCTATCATAGTGAAACTGGCAAAATACAAGGATAAAGAGAAAATTCTGAAAGCAGCAAGGGATAAACGTGCCCTCACTTATAAAGGGAGACCTATAAGACTCGTGACTGATCTCTCCTTTGAAACTTGGCAGGCCAGAAAGGCTTGGCACGATATCTACAGTGTGCTAAACAGAAAAAATATGCAGCCGAGAATCCTTTATCCAGCAAGTCTGTCATTTAGAATAGAAGGAGAGATAAAGGTCTTCCCAAACAAACAAAAACTGAAGGAATTTGTCACCATGAAACCAGCCCTACAAGAGATCCTAAGGGGGATCCTGTGAGACAAAGTACCAGAGACATCACTACAAGTATAAAACATACAGACATCACAATGACTCTAAACCCATATCTTTCTATAATAACACGGAATGTAAATGGATTAAATGCGCCAACTAAAAGACATAGGGTATCAGAATGGATAAAAAAACAAGACCCATCTATTTGCTGTCTACAAGAGACTCATTTTAGATTTGAGGACACCTTTAGATTGAGAGTGAGGGGATGGAGAACTATTTATCATGCTCCTGGAAGCCAAAAGAAAGCTGGAGTAGCCATACTTATATCAGACAAACTAGACTTTAAATTAAAGGCTGTAACAAGAGATGAAGAAGGGCATTATATAATAATCACAGGGTCTATCCACCAGGAAGAGCTAACTATTATAAATGTCTATGCGCCAAATACCCGAGCCCCCAGATATATAAAACAATTACTCATAAACATAAGCAACCTTATTGATAAGAATGTGGTCATTGCAGGGGACTTTAACACCCCACTTACAGCAATGGATAGATCATCTAGACACACGGTCAATAAAGAAACAAGGGCCCTGAATGCTACATTGGATCAGATGGACTTGACAGATATATTTAGAACTCTGCATCCCAAAGCAACAGAATATACTTTCTTCTCGAGTGCACATGGAACATTCTCCAAGATAGATCATATACTGGGTCACAAAACAGCCCTTCATAAGTTTACAAGAATTGAAATTATACCATGCATACTTTCAGACCACAATGCTATGAAGCTTGAAATCAACCACAGGAAAAAGTCTGGAAAACCTCCAAAAGCATGGAGGTTAAAGAACACCCTACTAACGAATGAGTGGGTCAACCAGGCAATTAGAGAAGAAATTAAAATATACATGGAAACAAACGAAAATGAAAATACAACAATCCAAACGCTTTGGGATGCAGCGAAGGCAGTCCTGAGAGGAAAATACATTGCAATCCAGGCCTATCTCAAGAAACAAGAAAAATCCCAAATACAAAATCTAACAGCACACCTAAAGGAAATAGAAGCAGAACAGCAAAGGCAGCCTAAACCCAGCAGAAGAAGAGAAATAATAAAGATCAGAGCAGAAATAAACAATACAGAATCTAAAAAAACTGTAGAGCAGATCAACGAAACCAAGAGTTGGTTTTTTGAAAAAATAAACAAAATTGACAAACCTCTAGCCAGGCTTCTCAAAAAGAAAAGGGAGATGACCCAAATAGATAAAATCATGAATGAAAATGGAATGATTACAACCAATCCCTCAGAGATACAAACAATTATCAGGGAATACTATGAAAAATTATATGCCAGCAAATTGGACAACCTGGAAGAAATGGACAAATTTCTAAACACCCACACTCTTCCAAAACTCAATCAGGAGGAAATAGAAAGCTTGAACAGACCCATAACCAGCGAAGAAATTGAATCGGTTATCAAAAATCTCCCAACAAATAAGAGTCCAGGACCAGATGGCTTCCCAGGGGAGTTCTACCAGACATTTAAAGCAGAGATAATACCTATCCTTCTCAAGCTATTCCAAGAAATAGAAAGGGAAGGAAAACTTCCAGACTCATTCTATGAAGCCAGTATTACTTTGATTCCTAAACCAGACAGAGACCCAGTAAAAAAAGAGAACTACAGGCCAATATCCCTGATGAATATGGATGCAAAAATTCTCAATAAGATACTAGCAAATCGAATTCAACAGCATATAAAAAGAATTATTCACCATGATCAAGTGGGATTCATTCCTGGGATGCAGGGCTGGTTCAACATTCGCAAATCGATCAACGTGATACATCACATTAACAAAAAAAAAGAGAAGAACCATATGATCCTGTCAATCGATGCAGAAAAGGCCTTTGACAAAATCCAGCACCCTTTCTTAATAAAAACCCTCGAGAAAGTCGGGATAGAAGGAACATACTTAAAGATCATAAAGGCCATTTATGAAAAGCCCACAGCTAACATCATCCTCAACGGGGAAAAACTGAGAGCTTTTTCCCTGAGATCAGGAACACGACAGGGATGCCCACTGTCACCGCTGTTGTTTAATATAGTGCTGGAAGTTCTAGCATCAGCAATCAGACAACAAAAGGAAATCAAAGGCATCAAAATTGGCAAAGACGAAGTCAAGCTTTCGCTTTTTGCAGATGACATGATATTATACATGGAAAATCCGATAGACTCCACCAAAAGTCTGCTAGAACTGATACATGAATTCAGCAAAGTTGCAGGATACAAAATCAATGTGCAGAAATCAGTTGCATTCTTATACACTAACAATGAAGCAACAGAAAGACAAATGAAGAAACTGATCCCATTCACAATTGCACCAAGAAGCATAAAATACCTAGGAATAAATCTAACCAAAGATGTAAAAGATCTGTATACTGAAAACTATAGAAAGCTTATGCAGGTAATTGAAGAAGATATAAAGAAATGGAAAGACATTCCCTGCTCATGGATTGGAAGAATAAATATTGTATTTATTTATTTATAAATAAATAAAAAATGTCAATACTACCCAAAGCTATCTACACATTCAATGCAATCCCAATCAAAATTGCACCAGCATTCTTCTCGAAACTAGAACAAGCAATCCTAAAATTCATATGGAACCACAAAAGGCCCTGAATAGCCAAAGTAATTTTGAAGAAGAAGACCAAAGCAGGAGGCATCACAATCCCACACTTTAGCCTCTACTACAAAGCTGTCATCATCAAGTCAGCATGGTATTGGCATAAAAACAGACCCATAGACCAATGGAATAGAATAGAAACCCCAGAACTAGACCCACAAACGTATGGCCAACTCATCTTTGACAAAGCAGGAAAGAACATCCAATGGAAAAAAGACAGTCTCTTTAACAAATGGTGCTGGGAGAACTGGACAGCAACATGCAGAAGGTTGAAACTAGACCACTTTCTCACACCATTCACAAAAATAAACTCAAAATGGATAAAGGACCTGAATGTGAGACAGGAAACCATCAAAACCTTAGAGGAGAAAGCAGGAAAAGACCTCTCTGACCTCAGCCGTAGCAATCTCTTACTCGGCACATCCCCAAAGGCAAGGGAATTAAAAGCAAAAGTGAATCACTGGGACCTTATGAAGATAAAAAGCTTCTGCACAGCAAAGGAAACAACCAACAAAACTAAAAGGCAACCAACAGAATGGGAAAAGATATTTGCAAATGACATATCGGACAAAGGGCTAGTATCCAAAATCTATAAAGAGCTCATCAAACTCCACACCCAAAAAACAAATAACCCAGTGAAGAAATGGGCAGAAAACATGAATAGACACTTCTCTAAAGAAGACATCCAGATGGCCAACAGGCACATGAAAAGATGTTCAACGTCGCTCCTTATCAGGGAAATACAAATCAAAACCACACTCAGATATCACCTCACACCAGTCAGGGTGGCCAAAATGAACAAATCAGGAGACTATAGATGCTGGAGAGGATGTGGAGAAACAGGAACCCTCTTGCACTGTTGGTGGGAATGCAAATTGGTGCAGCCGCTCTGGAAAGCAGTGTGGAGGTTCCTCAGAAAATTAAAAATAGACCTACCCTATGACCCAGCAATAGCACTGCTAGGAATTTATCCAAGGGATACAGGAGTACTGATGCATAGGGGCACCTGTACCCCAATGTTTATAGCGGCACTCTCAACAATAGCCAAATTATGGCAAGAGCCTAAATGTCCATCAACTGATGAATGGATAAAGAAATTGTGGTTTATATACACAATGGAATACTACGTGGCAATGAGAAAAAATGAAATATGGCCTTTTGTAGCAACATGGATGGAACTGGAGAGTGTGATGCTAAGTGAAATAAGCCATACAGAGAAAGACAGATACCATATGGTTTCACTCTTATGTGGATCCTGAGAAACATAACAGAAACCCATGGGGGAGGGGAAGGAAAAAGAAAAAAAAAAAAAAAAAAGAGGTTAGAGTGGGAGAGAGCCAAAGCATAAGAGACTGTTAAAAACTGAGAACAAATTGAGGGTTGATGGGGGGTGGGAGGGAGGGCAGGGTGGGTGATGGGTATTGAGGAGGGCACCTTTTGGAATGAGCACTGGGTGTTGTATGGAAACCAATTTGACAGTAAATTTCATATATTAAAAAATAAATAAATAAATAAATAAATAAACATTAAAAAAAAAATTTAAAGGACTTCTAGTATAAGATGAAAACTATTTAGCAGTTTCTCATCTATCCTCCCCTCCCCCCGCTGCCACTCCCATTAACTTATGAGAATAATACACAACAAAGTGGAAAATGCATCTATACTAGAAACCAGGAATCTTAATCAAAACCTATCAGACTCCAAAAACTGTCTATTAACCACAATGTGGATGGGGCTCTGAATCAGGAAACAGGATCAAACAGGAATTTGGGGTGGTATCTACCTACTGCAACTTGTAAGCCTAATGCAGACATTAGTGATATGTCCATCAGGAAATTAGTGATGTGTCCAGCAGTCATTCCCTTCTTCATGGTCTGGATGACTCTTCACTCACTCTTCACCCATCAATCTTCTTCCTTAGGTAACAACAGCATTGAGTGTCCCTTCTTTTCAAGTTGACACATACTGTTGACAAAAGCAATCATAAGAAGCCACAGAGACCTAATATATTCTGAAACAGAGGGGTGACACTAGGCAAGTAGAAAGGTGTGGCTGGAAGGGCAGAGGTGAGACTGGTCATGTGATGTGAGTGAAAAAGAAAGCCAATCAGTCCAGGCCTGCTGGGGCAGTGTGGATAAGGGGAGTAATAATTATTCTGTGAAAGATCTGGGGAACGGCCTAATAATTATTCAAACTTCACCCTCTAACTTTGCATGCTGTCCTCTAACCAACAGAAAGTCATCAAAGGCTTTTGAAAAAGGTGGTCAATGATGAAAGTGGTATTTTAAGAAGACTAATAAGGCCCTGTGGCCCTTCTTTTGCTTCTTCATTTCCAATACCTACAGATACACAAACATTGTAAGGAAAGATGCAAAAAATAGAAAAAGGTCTCAGATAAATTCTTATAATACTCTCCTGTCTCTTTCTACCTTAATTTGTCATGAAAACTGCTTCCAATATGAGTAGGATATTTTTTTTATAGAAACAAATGTTACTATTAAAATTAAAAAATCTTACTATCAAGTCCTCAGTGAATTTTAGGACAAGAAAGCATGATTTAGCACTGAGGAGCATATTTCTGAACAATGATGATGAGCTTAGGTAAATATAGGACAAACGGGGCAAAGTCCTCCAGTATAGGACAAAGATATAGGAAATAGCAGAAAGCTACTTTCACAGGAAGGAAAGACCAAATTAGGTAAACAGGAAAATAGGGCTGTAGACCACTGTGGGGTAAAGTTGCCCAGAGTGGAGCTAATTAGCAAAAGAAAGATGTCTTGTTGACCCTGAGATAGCATGTTCTGTCTTCTGGTACCCTAGGCCACTTTAGATAAACACAGGTGGGGCCTCATGTTTGCTGTAAACAACTTTCCACCCAGCGCCAGAATCTTGTTTTGTATTGACCCAAAGCCCTAACAGGCATATCTCCAAAACCCCCTTTTCCCCACACCCATGAGTTAATGTTTTCATGATTTCCTTGTCTTTTTGTGTACACCTATTATGCTTCTAAGCCTTCTGATCCCAATAAAGATGGAGCAAGGACCCTTACTGGGGGCTCTTGTCCCCTCCCAGACATTAGCTTCTCTAGAATTTTCAATCTGGCATCCTGCTCCCTTGCTGGACAAGAGAGAACTCCGGACCCAGAGTCTACGACATGTAACAAGCAAATAATAATTACTAATATTTCCTGAATATGCTTAGCATAATCTAGGTACTCTGATAAAGCACTTGGGTGCATTATCCCATTTTATCCTCATACAATAGATGATGTAGGTACTAAATGAACAAAATGTAACTTGAAAAATGTATGTACCTGTGCCAAGGTCACAGAGCTGACATCTTGTCCTTATACACTCTACTTCAGAAAGAGATTGGAAAAGTTCAAAATACTCTTTTTGCTTAATTAATTGTAACATCTTAAAATGAAAGCCTTATATATGTGTTTATTTAAGAACTAGATATTAGGCTCTTAGAATGTGTACAGTGCTAAACTGAGAACTAAAAAAGATGTAAGATGGGATGCAATAGAAGAGCTAAGTTAAATCCATTCTGCTTATATGTCAGTGTGTTTATGTTTATTGATTAGTTTACATTAGAATCATAGCATATGCCTTATGACATAAGGTTATAGAATAACCTTATAACAGAAATAACACAGGACTAGATGCAGCAATTAAATAATGGAAATAACTCATTTTATTTTAACTTATAATTTGAAAATATAGGGTGGGTACAGATATAAAAAGAATCTTTAGAATATTCAGAAGGTTTCACTTCCTTTTTAATTGCTAAGACAAAATGATATTAAAAATGATGTATAGATTTTTAAATTTAAATTTGTTCCTTAATAAGTATATATTAGAGACTATGACACTAGTCTCTAGAGATTTATGACTTTGATTTAATATGTATTAGTAGAATTTGCATAAAATATTCATTTTAACTGGGTAGTGGAAAGATTTGGGGTCCTAAGGGAATAGGGAATTATTTTTCACTTTGAACTCTGTTCTTTTTTTATATAATGAACTTTCTGCTTTCTGTGTCAAAAAGTAAGACTACTTTTCAAGCCACTTTCCAAATGAATATATTTTCTTTTTTCCTTTTTTTTTTAAAGTTTATTTACTTATTTTGAGAGACAGAGAGAGAGAGAGAGACAGAGAGCAAGCATGAACAGAGGAGAGGAAGAGAGAGAATCCCAAGCAGGCTCGGCACTGACAGCAAAGAGCCTGATGCCCCAATGTGGAACTCGAACTCATGAACCATGAGATCACGACCTGAGCCAAGAAGAAGAGTTCAACACTTAACCAACTGAGCTACCCAGCTACCCCTAATGAATACATTTTCTTAAACTCTTGATCAAAATTGATGTTATTCATCTCAGTTGAAGTTTTCTGAGCATTTAACTGCAGCCTTGTTGAGACTCTGTCTTAGTCTGTTTTGGGGGCTATCACAAAATACCATAGACTGGGTACCTTATAAATAAAACACATGTATTTTTCACAGCTCTGGATGCTGGAAATCCAAGATCAAGTCACCAGCATTGGACCCTCTTCCTGTTTCATAGCTGGTGTCTTCTCTCTGCATCCTCACATGGTGAAAGGGGCCTTGGGATCTCTCTGGAACCTCACTTATAAGGCACTAACTCCATTCATGAGGACTCCACCCTCATCACTTAAGCACCTCCCAAAGTCCCCACCTCCTAATAATATCATCTTTGGGTTTTTAGGACTTCAGCATATGAATTGTGAGGGCACAATATCCAAACCATAATAGACCCCAAGCAGAGCACTCAGCTAAGCTATACCCAGACTCCTGACCCACAGAAATTGTGCACAGTACATAACTATTAAGTAGTGAATGTATGTACTATTCTTATTTTAAAATCAGTCAATATTAAAAGCCAAACTTAACGTACCCATATCTACTTTATGACTACAATTTTCTGAATTATCTCTTTGATAAATTATTCACCTAAGATTATAGATAGATAGATAGATAGATAGATAATTATGTGCTAGGCATAGTGCTTCATGATGAGGCCAAATAGTAAGCAAAACCAAAAAGAGTCCCTGCCTTCATAAAGCTTGTTGTCTAGTGGAGGAGAGAGAAATTATTCATTTAATCATATACTCACTAATAACATGGGGACCACTATAAATTCTAAGAGGAGAAATTTGTCATAAGTGGAACTCATAGAGGTCAAAAAGTGTCTCTGAAGAGGAAGTTGGATGAAGATGGAGGTTAAGATATTTTTTAGTTTGGAAGGAAATGCCTACAGAGACCCTGGGCAAGAGGAAGCAAAGGATCTGAAAGAAGCCAAAATGACTGTAGCAGAGACATTAAAAGGGAACAGTGAGGGAAGAGACCAGTGATCTAGCTAGAAGTGATTAGATTATATAGAGGTCTTGTAAGTTTTGATAAGAAGTTTTATCACATTGCAAGGAACTTTTGAAAGACTTTGAAAAGATTTAATTGAGAGTGGGACATGAACATATTTGCATTCAAGGAAATCACCTTGGCTATGTGGTAGAGAGTTGATTAGAGAAGGCCAGATTAAATACAGACAAACTCATTAAAGAAGATACTGCAATAGTTAAGGTAAATGATGATGACAGGTTTTAATAAGTTCGTGATAAAGACTGAAGAGGTGACAGAAGGTGATATATATGAATAAACATGCTAAGATGAAATTCACAGATATTGGTGATGTGTTGATTTTCTAGTGGGGCAATAACATGCTAAGATGACCCCCAATAAGTCATGCTTTTATATAATCTTCTTTCCTTGAGTATGGGTAGAACTTATGACTTGCTTCTAACCAACCAAATATGCCAAAAGGAATAGGATTTTACTCCCTTGATTACATTATATCATAGAAGATAGTCCTAACACACTGGAAAAGAGAGATTCTTTTGATGACCTTGAAGAAGCAAATGCCATAATATGAAGTGTTTATGGAGAGGGCTAGCTGGTAGGGAACTGTGGCCAACGTCTAGGACCTGAAGACAACTTCCACCCAATAGCCAGTGAATAGCCAGGGCCTTCAGTCATATAGCGACAGGAAATGAATTTTACCAACAACCAAAAAGAGCCTAAGGTAGATTTTTCTCTAGTCAAACCCTCAACTGAGAATAAAGCACTGCTGACACCTTGACTGCAGCCTTGGGGGCATAGCCTCGGCAGATCAACCAGCTAAGCTGTGTCCAGACTCCTGACCCACAAAAACCGTGACACAATAAATGTGTGCTGTTCTAAGCTGCTAAATTTGTGGTAATTTGCTATATGACAATAGGGTTCTGGATTGCATAGCCAGAGTATAAGGATAAATGAATGAACAAGCAATGGTAAACACCCAGATTTACAGGCAGGAATTCCACAATGCATTTTGCTTTGGGCATGTTGAATTTGAAGTTCCTTGAGACATTGAAAAGGCAGGCCAATTAGACAATTGTATATATGGGGCTGGAGCTCATGAGTAGCCTCGGGCTAGATCAGTAGTGACTTTGCACCTCAGGAACATTTGACAATGTCTGGAAACATTTTTTATTGTCACAACTGGGGGTTATTACTGGTGTTGAGTGGGAGAAGCCAAGAATTTGACAAACATCCTATAATCCACAGGACAGATCTCCATGCCTCCCTGAAACTCTGGGCTACATAATTTATACATTTATATATCGATGACGTATGTATGAGTCAGTGGGCATGGATGAAACTATCTAGAAAAAAGCATACAGTAAAACATCAAGACAGTTTAGGATTGAGCCTTCAGGAAGGTCAACATTTTATGGCTGGATAGAGAAATATTAATCTGCAAAGGAAACAAAGATGGAATTGCAAGAAAAGTAGAAGAGAGTACTATATTACACAAAGGTTTGAGTTCTTCCAGAACTTGTCCTAGGTATCTTCTCTTCTAGGCTGTACTTTCCTTCAATGATCTCATCCACTATTGAGTTGCAAAAGAAGTGAGTGTTCCAGGGTTAATCCCAAGCCTTGGCTGTTATAAAACTCAGTGGTGCATGATTTGATTCCCATTACCATGTTCTCAGATATCTGTGGATTAGTATGAAAAAAAATCACCCACGTTGATTTCAATCTTTAACTAATAAGCCTGGCCAATAAAAGCACTCACCCAATAAGGAACACATTACAGCATTTCGTCATTAGTGAATAAGTTTATGTTTAATTTATCAGAGTCCCCATGGTCTCAGAAATTTAAATCAATTCTTCTCTTGGTCTTTACTTGTCCAATATAAATCCAAAATATTTCATCCATTTCAAAGAGAAACCTACAAATGACTCTTTAACTCTTCTTTCACATCTTAGAGGGGTACTCAAACAGGATCTTCAGGCAAAATAAAAATGAAGTCTCCTGGAGGCCAAAAGACATCCCTGAATTTTACTGATCTTAATGACTGCAGTAATTTAAAAAATGGCTGATCAATTGTCTTGTTGTAAATAAATATGTAAGAAGGTGTTCAACAACAAGTCTGGAGGCAGGAAATTCAGTTAGGTGCTGTTATGGGTTGAACTGTGTCTCCCCGTCCCCTGCCAAAAGATATGATGAAGTCCTAATCCTAGTACCTCAGAATGTGACCTTATTTGGAAACAGGGTCATTTCAGATATAACTAGTTAAGATGAAGTCATATTGGAGTAACCCAGTGTGACTAGTGTCCTTATAAAAGTGAGAAAGAATGCCATATGAAGGTGGAGGCAGAGATTAACATAATGCATCTATGAGCCACAGAACACCAAAGGATTGCCAGCCACCATCAGAAGCTATTGGAGAGGCATAGAACAGGTTGTCCCTCATAATCCTCAGAAGGAACTAACTCTGCCAACACTTTATTTTCAGCTTTCTAGCCTTCGGAACTGTGAGAGAATAAATTTGTTTTAAGTCACCCAACTTAGGGTACTTTGTTAAGGCAGCTCTAAGGAAACAAATAAAGGAGGTCAGAGCAGTAATATAGAAGAGTGCAATTAGGGAAATGGTATTAAAGGTGAATAGGAGAAAATACATTCCAGAAATATTTATGATGTAAAATTGGCAGATGTTAGCAATTGACCAGAAATTGGGAGCAGCGCTGTGGAAAGGGTCCAGGATGACTCCCAGTTTGTATGAGAGATGTGGTGAATCCAAATGACATAATGAATATTGAGGTATCTACTTCAAGGGGGGCATGTGTTCATTTTTCAATTGATTTAAATGTTAAGGTAGAGGAAAAGTTAGGGGATTCAAAAAATAAATTTTAGGAACACTGGGCAGGTGGTAGGTGTCCAGTGAAGTCACCCATCCTGGGGCAAGTGATCATCAATGAGGGTCTTAGTGTCACCAAGTTCTGGGAAGACAGACAGGCAACCGTTTCTAGTGGGAAAGCTTAATATGTTCTGGTAAGCAACAAGGCTGAAGAATCAGGGTTCCAGGACTATCTATGTCTAGACATAGACAATCAAGGTCTCATCCTTTCATATACAAGACTGACCTCAGTCCAGCCTTAAGAATCATGGTTCTTTGGCCACATAAAGTAGAACTTCAAGTTGGGAGAAATGAGAACTGAAAAGAAATCAGCATAGGACTTGAGCTTTTAGAATCTACTCTGTTCTTCTTCTCTATTCTTCCTCCCATGACCCCAAGACTGTTCACTTGCTAGGTACAATAAGTAAATACTACTATAGAAAAAGCATTGAATCTGGAGATGTTGAATTTCCAAGACGTTTGTCTTTAATTATTAAACTGGCATTTGAGTTTTATATAAAAGCCTTTGAAACCTAAAGTGACAGTGAGGGGAGGGATTTTTGAGTAAGAGTTGGTATGACTTGGCAGTCTTTAGCTCATATACTACAAGTTAAAACTTACCTTATCTACTTAAAAAGCCCTTCGTATATTCCTCTTTCTCCAACTCCTATTAATTTCTGTGCTGGCTTTAGGTCTCATTTTAATACATTTGTATTAGTCTAATTCCTACTATTGGACTAAAAACTCCTGTAGGGCTGAAGATACGTCATCTATAACTTTATTTTTGGCTCCAAAAATAGCACAGTGCTTTGAGGAAGCTGATGTTTATTAAATGTTTGTTGAATGACTGGATTGGTTTTCAAGGTTACCCAGTCTAATAAGTAAAAGACTGGGTCAGCAAATTATCTGGTGTCTTACTCATTTTGGATGAATTTCAGCTGCTTCAACAGTGACTTGGGGCATTCCTTGCAGTTTGCTCAAAATGATGAATAGTCTCTAGTTTAAATACCATAGCTAGTATTTTTGTCATTCTCTATTTTGAAAATATCACGTCAGGCAAGATAGATTTCCATCTGAATGAGCATAAATTACAGTAGTGATAGTACGGATTTGTTCAAGTGTATACTGTGATAAAAAACAGAACTGAGAATGAGATTTAAAACCTTAGGTCCATGTCCTGCAACCACTAGATTATGAAATTTTTCCCCCTGAATTTATTGTACCACTTATTTGTTGTATTTACCTTTTATTTCAGGAAGTTTTACAAGTGGTAAAATAACTCTTCAATATTTTATTTAAGCAATTTACCATTTTAAGAAAAGCATATAAAATATTTGGCACAGGGCAAGAAATTTTATGCATGTGAAAATAAAACCTGCTTTTGTCACAGCCAAAGATTATATGTCATAAAACTAATTTCAAGTATAAAAACATTAGTTTCATTTAACAGAAATAGAAACCATTGCAATTTAAATCAATAGTAAATTATTCAAGTGAACATCAATTTTGTGATAGTCATATAAGAATTAAAATAAAATTTATCTTTTATTGTATCTAAGTAAGATCTGTACCAAATCTGGTATCATTTGGTGAAAGTTTTACTTACAACAACATATACAAGAGACTTTTTTGTCAGGGTAATCCCTCAGGAACGAAGCTAAAACCTCCATTATTTCAGTTCCTAATCTGTAACTTTTTGTACTATTTTTAAGTGTTTAAGTGATCCTAATATATTTTTTTAATCTACATATTTGGTGTTATGGCAAAAAGTTTCTCTCCGTTTCTTTCTTTACTTACAGAGTTCCTTTTTTCATTAACTGATAAAAAACTTAAGTTGGTGCCCCACAATTCATGTGCATAGCCCTTTGTGGTATATATTTTCCTACGAGTCACAAATCCATTTTGGGGTTTTTTTTATTCATTTTCTTTCTTGTTTCTAATATATCCTTACTTGCTAAACGGGCCTCAAATCATTTGTGGAATAAGTTAGAATATAATTAATTTATAATTTTTAAAAGCCAGCAGAAAGTCTTCTTAAATGTGCATGGTTATAGCCCTAGTTTTCATATTTTAAAAGTTGTGCTATTATACTATCTATTAAGTTACTTTTTAAAAGTAGTATGATTAGGGAATTTTATGCTAGCCCAACCACATATCGCTGAGTAGACCCAGACAACTGAAGTCTCATCTTCTCATATAGAAGGCTGACCTCAGTCCCTTGTGAGCTTGCATGCCACTGGGGCATGATTTGTTGAAGCTATTGCCTGGGGGGAATGTTTAATAATGATACCTCAGAATTTTTCCCCATTTTATTGGAATATAATTGTCATATTATATTGTATAAGTTTAAGATGTAAAAGGTGTTGATTTGATATGCTTATACATTGTAAAAATGATCAATGCTGTAGCAGTAACTAAGACCCCCCCCCATCACTTCACATAATTACTATTTCCTTTTTGTAATGAAAACATTTAAGATTTAGTCTCTTAGCAACTTTAAAGTATATAATACAGCATTATTAACTATAGTCATCGGGATGTACATTAGATTCCCAAAATTGATTCATCTTTTAACTGTAAGTCCATGCCCTTTGACCAATATCTCCCCATATCCCCCACCTTCCAGCCTCTGGTAACCACCATTTTACTCACTGTTACTATGAGTCTGGCATTTTAAAATTATACATATACGTGATGCCATACAGTATTTACCTTCTATGCCTGACTTATTTCACTTAACATAATGCCCTCAAGATCTATCCATGTTGTCCCAAATAACAGAACTTCCTTCTTTTTCATGGCTGAATAATATTCCATTATTCATTCCATATATATATATATATATATATACCACAACTTCTTTATCCATTCATCTGCTGATGGCCACTTAGGTTATTTCTGTATCTTTGGCTATTGTGAATAATGCCACAATAAATGTGGGAGTACAGATATCTCATTGAAATCCTGTTTTCATATCCTTTGGATATATACACAGAAATGGGATTGCTGCATCATACAGTGGTTCTATTTTTAATTGTTTGAGTAACCTTTATATTGCTTTCCATGGTAGATGCAACAGTTAACATTCCCATCAACATTGCATAAGGGTTCACTTTGCTCCACATTCTTGTTAACACTTATTATTTCTTGTCTTTGATAACAGCCATTCTAATAGGTCTAAAGTGATATCATTATGGTTTGATTTGCATTTCCCTGATGATTAGTAATGCTGAGCACCTTTTCATGTACATTTTGGCCATTTGAATATCTTCTTTGGAAAAATGTCTATTTAGAACTTTTCTGCCCATTTTTAAAAATCAGATTGTTTAGTTGTTTTTATTTTATTATCATTAGTAGTAGTAGTAGTAAAGGTGTTTAATTTCTTTATACATTTTGAATATTTTCCCTTTATCAGATATATGGCTGGCAAATAATTTCTTCCATTCCAACTCATATATATATATATATATATATATATATATATATTTATTTTTTTTTT